>NW_024534894.1:0-18138 GCF_016097555.1 Gigantopelta aegis
AAATATCTTTTATGACGTCTAAATTTGCCATGGTTGAATCAACTTAAAGAAAACCAGGTCCTCCTGTTTGGTGTTAAGTCAAAGGTTGATGAAAAAAGAAAAAGAAAAAAGTTTGTTTTATTTAACAACGCCACCTAGAGCACATTGATTGTGGGTTTTTTATCTTGTCATCGGCTACTGGACGTCAAACATATGGTCCATTCTGACACTGTTTTTCAGAGGAAACCCGCTGTCGCCACATAGGCTACTCATTTACGACGGCAGCAAGGGATCTTTTATTGCCTTCCCACGGCAGGTAGCACAAACCATGGCCTTTGTTGAACCAGTCATGGATCACTGGTCGGTTGCAAGTGGTTTTACACCTACCCACTGAGCCTTGCGGGGCACTCACTCAGGGTTTTGGATTCGCTATCTGGATTAAAAATCCCATGCCTCGACTGGCATCCGAACCCATACCTACCAGCCACAAAGGTTGACGATTTTATGTTTGTTTTGTAAATGGTAAACATTTTCAGATGTGATACCAATTCATAAACTAGGTTTCATTTATAAATGGATGCCATTTATTTTAACATTAGCTAAACTTTCTTTTGTTGAGTATGTTGTTATTGTTGAGGAATGTTTTCTACCAAAATGTTTTTTTTTTTTTTTAGTTGACGTGTGGAATCAAGAATGCAAGATACTTATATCGGGCTGGTGACAGCCGAAGGCATGTTACGAGAGTTGGAAGATTTCATCAACATCCTTGCGACAGATGAAGTTAAGTGATATGAATAGAGTTTGTCACTTGACAGCCATTCCCCCCCCCCCATTCCCCCCCCCATTCCCCCCCCCCCCCATGCATTCAGTTCGAACTGTTTCCCGCCGGAAAAGATAAGTACTTGGGCCTCCGTCCGTCTCCGTCCGTCCGCCGTCCGTCTTTTTACAGTAATCTTGATGGTTTTGTTTTATAATTTTGTTTCTTTTGCTTGAAAATTTCATTGTTATTGTTTGATAGCTTTTTAATAATTTGTGTTTTTGCTTCAAATTCATTGTTATTGTTTGATAGTTTGGTTTAAAATTGTTTTTGGTGAAGAATTGAAGTATAATTGAAAGATATTATCAGTGGATTGATAACAGCTGAAGACAGAGCTACAAGATATAACTTCTCTATCGTTACGAAGGTGACTGACCGTCAATGAGTTGCATGAAATGAAATGTGTAAGGTACTCGTTTTTTAATATTCTTGATAGTTCGTTTTATATTGAGTGTTGTACTGCAAGTTATATTGTTATTGTCGGGAATGTTTTTGTACGTAGCTGTCACGTAAATGTATTTCATTAGCATTTTGACTTACGACATCTCTACTTAAATGCAATGAAGCATTTTAATGGTCAGTACCTTCCTTTCTTGATTTTTGATAGCTGGCCTTTTAATATTGTTGGTGAAGAGATCGGTTTATCATTCAAAGCTATTTTCATGTTTGTAACAGCTGAAACCAGCTGAAAACATACATCTCTGTTATTAGCAAAGATGACTGACTCAAATGAAGTTGCATGGAATGAAATGTCTTAAGTAATCGTTTCTCAGTATTCTTGATAGTTTCGTTTTATAATTGTGTGTTTTGCTTGAAGTTTCATTGTTATTGGTGACTAATGTTTTTCTACCTTCCTGTTTTTTTTTAGTTGACGGTGGCAGTCAAGAGATGGGGTGTTTGGCATCGGGCTGGTGACAGCTGAGGCTTGGTTACGACAGTTGGACGTTTCATCAACATCCTTGCGACAGATGAAGTTCGATGTTACAGTTATTGAATAAAGTTTGTCACATAAATGTGACAGCAACTTTTTTCCTCATGCATTCAGTTTCGAATTGTTCCGCCGGGAAAGATAAATAGTTTGTCCGTCCGTCCTTTCCGTTTCTACCGTAATTGCGAGAGATAGAAGATAGTTTACCGGCCTGCTGGTGACAGCTAAACATGTACTGTCAAACATAGATTTCTTACGTTAATAGGTAGACTTATGGCATGTTTTATGTACTTTTCTCAACAATTTCTCTCGTTTTTCTTTCTTGTTTCTTCATTGATGCACAAGACCGAGATGGAAGACTTTAAGCAATCATCGGCTGGTGACAGCGTGAAGGCGTAGCGCTGTCCCCGCCTCAATTTTCTTCATTAGCAGTATTACTTTTGACAGCGGACTTGCATGGAATGAAGCTTTTAGTGGTTTAAATTACCTCCCCTTTCTTGATTTTTCCCATAGTTTTTTTAAAATGTGGTGGGTTGAGGTGCGGGTGTAGGATGGAGTCGGTAATGGAAGGCTTATCATGATTGATTAAAAAGCTGAAACAGAGCCGTACAACGACCCCATCATTTCTTCTACGAAGGTGACTGACGTCAAATGAAGTTGCATGCAATGAAACTTTCTAAGTAAGCGTTTTTCCCCCTCAACATCCTTGATAGTTTCGTTTTAAATAATTGTGTGTTTTACTGAAACGTATATATACTCTCCCCCCCCAACAACGAAAGTTTTAGCAAATATCTTTTAGGATGGTTCCCCCCTAAATTGGCCGATGTTTGAATCAACTGAAAAGACAACCAGGTCCCCTCCTTGTTGGTTGTTTAAGTCCCAAAGGTTATTGAAAAAAAAGAAAAAGAAAAATTTGTTTTTTATTATTTAACAACGCCACCTAGAGCACATTGATTGTGTTTTTTTTTTCTCCCTCTTCATCGGCTACTGGACTTCAAAACATATGGGCCATTGTCTGACACTGTCTTTCTCAAGAGGAAACCCCTGTCAGTAGTGCCCACATAGGCTGCCTCATGTCTACGACCGGCAGCAGGGATCTTTTATATATTTGGCGTCTTCCCACAAGCAATGATCGCACAACCCATGGCCTTTAGTTTGAACCCAGTCATGGATCACTGGTCGGTGGCAAGTGTTTTTACGCCTACCCACTGACCTTGCGGTGCCCACACTCACTCAGGGTTAGGAGTCGCGATGCTGGAATTTAAAATCCCATTGCCTCGACTGGCATCCCAACCCAGTACCGTAGCCAGCCCACAGAAAGGTTGATTAGTGTTATGTTGTTTTTGTAAATGGTAAACATTTCAGATGTGGCGGTACCAATTCCATAAAACTAGGTTTTTCTTTAAAATGGTAATGGCCATTCTATTTTAACATTACGCTAACTTTTTCTTTGTTGAATAGTGTTTTTTTATTGAGGATGAGTTGTGTTCTACAAATGTTTTTTTGTTTTGTTTTAGTTGACGTGTGGGATCACATATTGCAATATACTATACATACCGGCTTGTTTTTTTGGTTACAGCCGAAGACAATGGTTTTTATGAGAGTTGGACGATTTCCTCAACATCCTTGGCGACAGATGAAGTTACGTTGTACTGGAATAGAGTTTGGTCACTTTGACAGCCCACTTCCCACCCTCATTGTCCCCCCCCCCCACCACCCTTCCCTTCCCCCCACCCATGGCATATCCGTTCGAACCTGTTTTTGTCCGCCGAAAAGATAAGTACTTGTGGCCGCCGTCCGTCCGTACCTTCCCGTCCCGTCTCCTCGTCCGTCCGTACATTCTTGCCGTCCGTTTTACAGTCTCTCTTGATGGTTTTGTTTTATAATGTCCTGTTCTTCTGGTGCTTGAACAAATTTATCATTGTTATTGTTTGAATAGCTTGTTTGGATAATTGTTGTGTAGTTGCTTCAAAATGTCCATTGTTATTGTTTGAATAGTTTTGGTTTAAAATTGGTTTTTGCGTGAAGAATTGAAAGTTATATTGACAAGATCATGTTATTCATTGGATTTGATCACAGCTGAAGAACCGAGCTACCAGAAGATAACTTTCTATCGGTACGAAGGTGACTGACGGCTCAAATGAAGCTTGCATGCCCATGAAATGTGTAAATACCTCGTTTTGTTAATATTCTTGGATAGTTCGTTTTTATAATTGACAGTTGTTCTGCAAGTTTATCTTTGTTTATTGTCCCGAGGTATGTTTTTGTCACGTAGCTGGTCACCTTAATACCTTTTACTACGCAACGTATGAATATCCTCAGCCCAACTTAACGCAAAGAGCTCTTAAAGGCAAATCATCTTCCTGCATGGTATGACGTAGCTGGCCCCTAACCAATTTTGCCCTAGAGCTTCGGTTTATCATTCAACATTAATCATCCCTTAAAGGAACAGCTGACGGGTACAGCTCCTTGTTTTCTGCTGTTTAGTGCGTCCCAAAGGTGAGTGACGTCAATAGAAGTGGCAGAAAAAAAGGTCCTTAGTGGTTTGTTTATTTCAGTACAAATCATGCCACCCTAGAAAGCCAGCGCATGATTTGGAGGGTTTTTTTTCTTTTGTATATCTTGGTCTCAATACGGCCTTACTGTTGGGACGTCAAACATATATAATAGTCCCTGCTCTTGACAGTCACACTACTGTTTTGGTTTTTTATTCAGCTGGTGAAAAAACCCGCTTGGTCGCGACAGTTTGGACGATTTCATCCCCACCCCTACTCATTTACGACGGTCCAACAGCCATTGGATTCAGTTTTGTCACATATGTTTCTGCAACGCGTTCCTCCAGGCAGGCAGTTTCGATAGTCCCCAACGGGAAACCAATGGGGCCCCCTTTGTTTTGAACGTAATTCCCCATTGGAATCCCTGGCTCTGGGTGGCAAGTGAGTTTTTCACCTAACCTGTCGCATGGATTTCTTACTTGTCGGGCAAACTTCACGTCCATGAGTCGATCTTTCGTGAAGCTCCGCCTAATCCCTGGATTAAAATATGTTCTTCATCGATCCCTCCTCCCGAAGATGGACAGCCAAATCTCGATCACGGCCAGTGACACGCCTACCCAGCCACAAAGGGGTCGGACATCGAGTTCTGTCCATTAGCAGTATGGCCTTTCGACATCTTGTATTTGCATTGAATGTTTCGTCAAACGGGGTAATTACCATCCCTTCTTGAATTGTGAGTGTATCACCGGAATCTCATATAAAACTGGTGGTTTCATTGAATTAACATGGGTAAAACTATATGCCCATTGTATCAATATTTGTTTAAAAAACTTAGCTTAAATCTACTGTCTTTGTTTTGAGTCAAAGGTTCCTGAACGTTTTTAGTGTGTTCAAAGGCCAATGTCTAGTATCGGTTTTCTACACATGTTCTTTGATTATTTTTTTTTTTTTTAAGTTTGACTGCAGGTGGTGGGGACTCCACAGAGAAGGCCAGCAGATATCTTTGTTATGACGTCCTATCGGGCCTCTGGTGCACCAGCTTAAAAGGCTGGTCCCTCCTGTTGTAACGCAGAGGTGATGAAAAAAAGAAAAGACCTATACTTTTTTTCCATCAACATCCCTTTGGTCGAGCAGAACTGGGGAACGGTATTTCTCGTCGGTCTTGGTAATCGCTACAGTTTGTTCCACTTTTTTTCATTCTGACGCCCCATTCCAAAACCCCGTCCGCACTCCCCCCCCCCGCCCCCGCCCCCTCTCCCCCCCCCCCCCCCCTCCCCCCCCCCATTGATCCCCCCCCCCCCCCATGCATTCCCTAGGTTCGAAAACCACTGGCCCTTTGTACCGCCCCTGCCGAAAAATTGATAAAAGTGACCTATGGGGGCCCCCCCCCTCTCCCCCCCGTCCGTGCGGCCCCCCCCGATTCCCGTTTGTCCCCCTCCCCGTCTCTTCCCGCCCGTTCTCCCCGTCCCCGTTTGTTAACAGGTAAATTCTTCAGCATCGGTTTTTTTGTGTGGTAATTTATCAATTTTATGTCTTCTTTATTGCCTTGACAATTCAGTTGTATATTGTTTGGATAGCTAGGTTCCTTAATACATTGGGGCCTGGTTGGTTTTTTTTTTGGCCTTCAAAATTCCCCTCATTGTTAGGTGTTCTGCTGAGTAGTCTTTGGGTTTTTAAAATGTTTCTGTTTTTTTGGGCTGACGAAGTGGACAATATGCAAGTATAATTTGATCAACGCCCCTACTTAAAATCAGAAGGATTGGATAACAAAACCCGCCTGAAAGATCACGAGCCCCGTGGACAGATGTAATTATACAAATCTTCTGTATCGAGTTGTCACTTTTGACGTACCAATGCGTGTAACTGACTTCTCAAAATTCCCCCCCCCTTGCATGCAATTCAATGCAAACATTCCGTGGTTAAGGTAAGTAACTTGGCACTAACGTCGCAGGCCGTTTGGTGGTTTTCGTTCAATATTCTTGCAATAGTTCCAGTTATTGTTCTCTTTTATAATTGCGATCTGTTTGCTTGAATACTGCAAAGTTGTTAATAATCTTTTATTCGGTAGAGGGAATGAGTTCTTTTGGGCTCCACGTCCATTTGTCCATCTAGTTGCTATTGTTGGGTTAAGCAGTTGTCTGACTTCGAGTGACCATCTCACTTAAATGCAATGGAAGGCCATCCTTTATCAGTCCGGTGAGAACAGCTTGAAGACCGAGCTTCAAGCTTGGTAAATTTTTTGTCGATAAGCACTTGGGGCCTGCCGTTAATGATTTGTGTTGCATGGAATGAACTTGGGAAGAGGTAGTCAGGTTTATCATTCAAGCTATTTCTACTCCAGTGGATTACGTGGGTAACAGCTGAAGACACCGCTTTTGAAGAAAAGACTACTCCTCCTGTCTATTCGCAAGCCTTGTAACTTGACGTCCCCTAATGAAGGTTGCCCCCCATGGAATGGAAAAAAAAAAAAAAAAAAAAAAAAATAAAAAAAGTCTTAAAGCAAGTAATCCGTTTTCCCCCCTGCTCCTTCCTAGCATACTTCTCCTCTTGGTGCTGAACATAGTCTGTTCGTGTTTCATAGCTATTGTGGGGTGGTGTTTTTGTCGCCTTTAGACAAAGTGTGTTTTTTCATACCTGTTGGTATGTGGTAGAACTAAATGTCTTTTTGTTTCAGTTACCTTTTCTGTTTTTTTTTTTTCTTTTCTATAAGATTGTCTCGTTTTGTGATAGTTCCCCCCAGAAGATGTGCAAAGGTATGCTCCGTTTTGGCATCGGGGCTTTTGGTGGCAGCTGAAAGGCCCCCTTTTTGGCGCTTTTTTACCGCCAACAGTTCTGGACCCGCTTATTTTCAAATCCACTAACCACTACCTTTTTTGGCGATCAAAGAAATGAGTGTCGGAATGTACCATTCTTCCGACAATTTTAAGAGTTTTGCATCAACCATGCCTGCGACCGATGAAGCTATCGATTGTTCTGTTTCCCTAAATGTTTGTTCCCCAATGTTCCGTGCTTGTTTTTTCCGCCCGGGAAAAAAGAATAAATACTATTTGTTCCCCGTCCGCCCCCGCACCGTTCTCCGTTTCTTTCACTCTGTTCGCCCTCTACCGGTAATTGGGCGAGTGAGGCCTAAGAAGATCTTAGGTTAAACCACGCAAGCACGTTCGCTGGGTGGACAGCATAACATGTTTGAGCGTGCTCCAAACATAGAATTCTTTAACGTTAATGAGTTAGACCCCTTTGGCATGGGTGGGGGTATAGTTTTAAGCTTTTGATATTCCCTCCCACATTATTTTTACTCTCTTTCTTTCCGCTTCCTTCAGTTTGATGCCCCACCAATTGGACCGAGATTGGAAGACATTATCTCAGTCGGGCTGGTGGACAGCTTGAAGGCGTACTGTCGACATCACTTTCTGTTCATTATCCAGTATGACTTTTGACATCTGTACTTGCCATGGAATGAAAGCTTATTATGTGGAATTTCCTTCCCCTTTCTTGATTTTTCATAGTTTTGGTTTACAATTGTTTTTTGGGTGAAGAATTGATTATAATTGAAAGATATATCGTGGATTGATTAACGCTGAAGACAGATCTCACGACAGCCATTTCTATCATTTACGAAGGTGGACTGACGTTCAAATGAATTTGCATGCAATGACATGTCCTAGTAATCGTTTCCCTCAACATCCTTGATAGGTCGTTTTATAATTGTGTGTTTTTACTGCAAACCGTATTATACCAACAACGAAAGTTTTAGCCAAATTCTTTTTAAATGACTTCGAAATTTGCATGGTTGATCAACTTACAAGTCAAACCAGGTCCCTCCTGTTTGTGTAAGTTCAAAGGTTTGATGAAAAAAAAAAGAAAAAAAGGTGGTTTTTATTTTAACAAACGCACCTAGAGCCACATTGTTGTGGTTTTTTTACTCGTCCTCGCTACGGGACGCAACAATTGTCATTTCCTGACACTTGTTTTTTTCAGAGGAACCCGCGGTCCGCAAATAGTCTACTCATTTCCGACAGGCGCAAGGGTCTTTTTTATTTGCCGCTTCCCCAGCAGGATAGCAAAAACCATGGCTTTGTTGAACCCGTCCCATGGATCACTGTGTCGGTGGGCAAGGTGGTTGTACGCCTACCCCCTGACCTTTGCGGAGCCACTCCACTCAGGGTTTGGAGTCCCCGGCTATGCTGGATTAAAATCCCATGCCTCGACTGGGCTCCGAACCCAGTACCTAACCAGCCCACAAAGTTGACGAGTTTTTATGTTGTTTTTGACATGAACTTTCAGATTGAGTACCCAATTCATAAAACTAGTTTCATTTCTAAAGGATCCTTTATTTACCCCATGCTAAACCTTCTTTTGTGTTTGACGTATGTTGTGACTTGTTTAAGGAATGTTTGCTACAAATGGTTTTTTTTTTTTTTTTATTGACGTGTGAATCAAAGATGCAGATACTTATCATCGGGCTGGTGACAGCCGCAGGCATGGTTACGAGGTTGGAAGATTTCATGCAGACATCCTTGCGACAGATGACGGTTAAGATAACTGAATAGATTTGTGTCCCCACTTTGCAACCTATCCCCCCCCATTCCCCCCCATTCCCCCCCCCCCCCGCCCATTCATTCAGTTTTCGAGGGGAACTGTTCCCCGGAAAAGAATAAGTACTTGGGCCGCCGTCCGTCCGTCCGGCCGTACGCCCCGCCGTCCGTTTTTTTTACAGTATTCCTTGAATGGTTTCTTGTTTTTTCTACTTCTGTCTTTTGCTTGACAAATTTCATTGTTTGATTGTTTGATAGCTTGTTTTATAATTGTGTGTTTGCTTCAAAATTCCATTTTTTATTGTTTGGATATTTTTGGTTTAAAAATTGGTTTTTGGGAAATTGAAATCCAAATTGAAAGATATTTATCCTGGAATTGGAACAGCTGAAGACCGAGCTACAGAATAAATTTTCTAAATCCGTTACGAAGGTGTGACGTCAAAATAATTGCATGAAATTAAATGTTCCGAAGTACCGTTTTTTAATATTCTTGATATTTTCGTTTAAATTGAGTGTTTTACTGCAAAGTTATTTGGTTTTGCGAGGAATGTTTTGTAACTAGCTTGTCACGTAAATGTAATTTCATTAAGCCGTTTTGACTTCGACCTCTCCACTTAAAGCAATTAACTTTTTAAATGGTATAACCCTTTCCTTCTTGAATTTTTTAGCGGGCCTTTTAATATTGTTTGGTGAAGAGTCGGTTTCCATTCAAAGCTATTTTTCATGGATTTTGTAACAGGCTGAAAACCCAGCTGAAAGACATACATCTCTGGTTTTTAGCAAAGATTATGACTCAAATGAAGTTGGCCAATGGAGAAATGTCTTAATAATCGTTTTCTCATTATTCTTGGATAGTTTCGTTTTTAAATTGGGTGTTTTTTTTCCTTGAAAGTTTCTTGTTTGGGGGACCTAATGTTTTTTCTACCTTTTCTGTTTTTTTTTAGTTTGACCCGGGTGCAGGTCCGAGATGGAAGGTGTTTTATCGGGCTGGTGACAGCGAAAGCTTGGTTTACGCGTTTGGACGATTTCATCAACACCTTGCGAACAGATGAGTTCGATGGACAGGTTTATTGAAAAAGTTTGTCACTAATTGTGCAGCAACTTTTTTTCCTCAGCCTTCATTTTCGATTTTTCCGCCGGAAAGATAATATTTGTTTCCGTCCCCGTTTCCTAACCGTTAATGGCGAGAGATAGAAATGTTGCCCGGGCTGGTGACCGCTAAAACATGTTGCTGTCCAAACATAGAATTTCTTACTTTAAATTAGGTTAGAACTTTGCCGGTATTTTCTTTTTCCTCAACAATTTACTCTCTTTCCTTTCTGTTTCTTCAATTGATGCCACAATTACGAATGGAAGACCTTTATCATCATCGGGCTGGTGACAGCGGAAAGGCGTTAGCTTTCGGACTCAATTTTCTGTCATTAAGGAAGTAAATGACTTTTGACATCTGTACCTTTGCATGGAATGGAACATTTTAAGTGGTAAATTACCTCCCCTTTCTTGATTTTTTTCATAGTTTGGTTTAAAATTGTTTTGGGGAAGAATTGAATTATAATTGAAAGATATTTATCAGTGGATTGATTAACAGCTGAAGACAGAGCTACCGACATACATTTCTATCATTACGAAGGTGACTGACGTCAAATGAAGTTGCATGCAATGAAATGTCTAAGTAATCGTTTTCCTCACATCCTTGATAGTTCGTTTTATAATTGTGTGTTTTTACTGCAAACGTATGAATATATCCAACAACGAGTGTAGCAAATTCTTTATGTCGTCTAAATTGGCCATTTGTTTGCCTTCAACTTAAAAATAAACCAGGGTTCCTCCTCCTGTGTTTGGAAGTCCAAGGTGTTGATGAAAAAAAGGCAAAAGAAAAAAATGTTTGTTTTATTTCACACGCCACCTAGAGC
The DNA here is from genome assembly GCF_016097555.1 of Gigantopelta aegis. Taxonomy (NCBI): domain Eukaryota; kingdom Metazoa; phylum Mollusca; class Gastropoda; order Neomphalida; family Peltospiridae; genus Gigantopelta; species Gigantopelta aegis. The sequence goes on from NW_024534894.1 coordinate 10,668, forward strand.
ACATTGCTTGTGGGTTTTTTTTTCTCTTGTCATCGGCTTACTGGACGTCAAACATATTGGTCCTATCTACACTGTTTTTTCCAGAAGAAACCCGATGTCGCCCACATAGGCCCCATACTCTATTACCGAAAGGCAATCCAAGGGACTGTTTTATTTTGCGCTTCCCACAGGCAGGAGAGCACACCGAATGGCCTTTGTTTCCACCATCCAATGATTCACTGGTCGTAGTGCAATTGGTGTTACGCCTACCCACGGAGCCTTGCGGGGCACTCACTTCAGGGTTGGGAGTCCGCTAATCTGTAGTAACACTCCCATGCCTCGACTTGGCATCCGAACCCCTTACCTACAGCCACAAAGGGTTGCACGAGTTTTTTTTATATTGTTTGATTGAAATGGTAAACATTCAATAATTGAGTACCAATTCATAAACCTATGTTCATTTTATCAATGTTATGCCAATGTATTTGTAACATTAGCTCAACTTCTCTTGTTGAGATATCGTGTTTTTTTGTTTTGGAATGTTGTCTACAACAATGTGTTTTTATTGTTTTTTTTAAGTGCCGTGGGGGACTCCAAAGATGCAAGATACTTTTATATCGGCCTGGTGACAGCCGAAGGCAGGGGTCCGAGAGTTTGGAAAGATTTGTCACCATCACATCCTTGCGACAGATTGAAGTAAGATGGATATTGGGAAAGTTTGTCCCTTTTGACAGCCCCATCCCCTCCCCCCCCATTCCCCCCCCCATTCCCCCCCCCCCCCCCCCCATGCTTCCAGTTCGAACTGTTCCTCCGGTAAAGATAAGTACTGGGCCTCTCCCGTCCGTCCGTCTCCTTCCGTCTTCCTGCCCGCCTGAGCCGCGTTTTAACAGTATTCCCTTGACTGTGTTTTTTTTAATAATTTTGGTTCTTGTTGCTTGAAAATTTCATGGTTGTATTGTTTTGCTCGCATTGTTGTATAATTGGGGTGGGGTTTGCTTCAAAATTCCATTTGTTAATTGTTTGATATTCTGTTTTTAAATTGGTTTTTTCGTTGAAGATTTGAAAGTAATAATTTGAAAGATATTTTTCAGTGTATTGTAACAGCTGAAGACAGAAGCTACAGAAGATAAACTTCTAATCGGTACGACGGTGACCTGGACGTCAAATACGTTTGCAATGACGTGAAAATGGTACTTCTCGTTTTTTAATATTCCTTGATAGTTCGTTGTATAAATTGATTTTTGTCCTGCAAGTTACTATTTTTTATTTGTCGAGGAATGTTTTGGACGTAGCTGTCCACGTACATGGATTTTCATTTAAGGCCGTTTTGACTTTACGGACATCTCTACTTAAATGTCGAATGAAAGGGCATTTTAAAGGGTCAGATAAGAAACGCTCTCCTATCTTGATTTTTTGATAGGCTGGCCTTTTAATATTTGTTGGTTGAAGAGATTCGTTGTATCATTCAAAGCTTTTAATCAGTGGAATTGTGGTACAGCTTGAAGACACCAGGCTTAAAGACATATGCAATCTCGTTATTTAGGGTCAAAGATTAACTGGACTTCAACGACGTTGCATGGATGGAAATGTCTTAAGTGAATCGTTTCTTCTCCATTCTTCCTTGATAGTTCGGTTTTTAGAATTGTGTTTTTTGGGGCTGGAAAGTTTTCATTGTTCTTGGTGGGCTTACTGTTTATCCTATCTTGCGTGATTTTTTTTGTAGTTTTGACGGGGTGCAGTCAATATATGGAAGGTGTTTGGCCAGCAAGGGCCCCTGGTGACTATGGCTGAAGGGCGTGGTTACGACAGTGTGACGATTTCAGCAACCCCTCCTTGGCGACAGATGAAGTTCGAGTAGTCAAGTTATTGCAAAAGAGTTTGTCATCATAATTGTGACACGCAAGGCTTTTTGCCTCATGTCATTCAGTAGCGAATTGTTCCTCCGTGAAAGATAAATAGTTGTCGGGCGTGCGGCGTGAGACCGTTTGCTATCTCTAACCGTAATTGCGAGAGAATAGAAGATTATTACCAGCCCGACCGCCGGCCTTGCTGTTGACCAGCTAACCCATGTAGCTTGTCAAACATAGAATGTTCTTACGTTTAATAGTTATTTTTCTTTATTAACTTATGGGCATGGGTATGTATCTTTTCTGCATTATGCAATTTACGTCCTCTTTCTTTTCTGTTCTTCCGTTGACTGCCCACAATGACGAATTGGAAGACATGTATCATCATCCGGGTGGCTGGGTGACCGCTTGAAGGCGTAGCTGTCGTACCTCAAGCTCCTGGTCATTAGGGGCTCGTATGACTTTTTGACATCTTGTAGCCTTGGATAGGAATGAAGCATTTTAGTGTAAATTACTCTCCCCTTCTTGGATGTTTTTCTATATTTGGTTGTTTAAAATTGTTTTGTGGTAGAAGATGTGAATTATAATTGAAAGTATCTTTATCATGTGGAATTGATTAACAGCTGAATACATGAGCTAGCACGACAACTACATTTCTGTATCATTACCGAAGGTGACTGATCGGCAAATGAAGTTGGCCTGCAATGAAATGTTCTAAAGTAATCGTTTTCTCCACAAATCCCTTGATAGTTTCGTTTTATATTTGTGTGTTTTACTAGCTGCAAACTTAATATATACTCAACAAAGAAAGTTTAAGCAAATCTCTTTTATGACTGTCTAAATTTTTTGCCATGGGTTGAATCAACTTAAACAGAAAACGCGTTCCCTACCTTGTCTGTGTGTTAGTCCAAAGTTTGAAGGCCAAAAAGAAAGAGAAAAAAGTTTGTTTTTATGTAACAACGCCACCAGTCAGATCAGAAGCAGATAGAGGCACATGATTGTGGGTTTTTTATCTTGTACATCGGCTGCCCGGACGTCAACATATGTTCATTCCCTGGGGGACCTGTTTTTTTCAAGGAACCCGCTGTTCGCCCACATCGGCTACTCTTTTCCGACATGGGTTCAGGGCAAGGGCTCTTTATTTGGCGCTTCTTCCCACATGCATGATAGCACCACAACATGGGCCTTGTGTTGAACGGCATTCATGGATCACTGTGTCGGTGGCAAGTGGTTTAAGCCGCTATCCGCACTGAGGGGGCTCTTGCGAGGCCACTTACTAAATATCATGGTTTGGAGACGTCATATCTGAGATTAAAAATCCCATGCCTTGCCAAATCTACTGGTCAATGCGCGCTAACCTGAGTACGGCTACCAGGTCCATCAAAGGTTGACGATTTTATGTTGTTTGTAATATGGTACAGGCATTTCAGAATGTGAGTAACAGATTCATAAACTAGTTCGTTCATTTATAAATGGGTATGCTCATTTATATTTTAAAACATTATGGCTAAACCTTCTTGCTTCCTTTGAATGAGTATGTTGTTATTTGAGGAATGTTTGCGAACAAAATTTTTTGTTTTTTTTTAGTTGAATTGTGTGAATCAAAGAGTGCAAGATACTTCTCATCCGGGGCCCTGGTGACAGGGCCGAAGGCATGGTTACGCGAGAGTTTGCAGATTTTTCATCAACCTGCTCTTGGGGTGGCGACAGATGAAGTGAAGTGATACTGAAAATAGAGTTTGGTCAGCTTTTCTTTGGACAGTCTCCTATCCCACCCCCCATTCAGCCCCACAATTCCCGCAAACCACTCCGCCATGCCTTCAGTTCGATGTGTTCACGTGCCGGAAAAGATAGTACTTGGGGGCCTCTCTTGCCGTGCCGCCGTTATGGCGCCTCCCTTCCCGTCACCGTCCGTCCGTACTGTTGTACGCAGTAATTCTTGAATGGTTTTTTTTTTTTGTCTATTTTTTGTCCCTTTTGCTTGAAAATTTCATTGTTATTGTGGGATAGCTTGTTTTATAATTGTGGTGGTTTTTGGCTTCCAAATTCCGATTGTTATTGTTTGATAGGTTGTCTTGGAAAATTGTGTTTGTGACGAATTAGAAGTCTACTTGAAAGATATTTTCTCAGTGGAATGGATACCACTTGAACGATCAGAGCTTACAGAGTATATAAATTTGCTACTCGTTGGGCGACACTGACGTCAAAAGGAATGGGGCGTCCACTGAAATGGACGATTTGTAAGTACTCGTGTTTCACTGATGCACCTGTGTGTGGGTTCGTCTATTTGCGCGATATACTAGGGGGGGGGGACATATATGGGGTTGTACTGCAAGTTTACCTATCTGAGTGACGTGTGGGTGGGTGTAGGGGGGGTACGTACGTACGGCTACGCCTACGCTGAAAAGGGATGGCTTGAACGCTTTCGCTCTAGCAGGTGGGACCATTACGACACTCCTATAACTGAAATTGCAATGAACGGTTTTAAAGGTCCATAACCTCACTGCCTTGATGGTTTGATGAGCTTGCCTGGTAATATTGTTGGGGGGAGAGGATCGGGGGTTTCATTCAAAGCTATTTATTAATCAGTGGATTTGTAACAGCTGAAGACACAGGCTGAAAGATCATACATGCTCTGTTATAATGGCAAAGATACGGCGTCAAAGTGGAAGTTGCATTGTAAGGAATGTCGTAGTAAGTAATCGTTTTCGCAGTATTCATTGATAGTGTGCAGTTTATATTGTGTGGTGTTGTGCTTGAAGGTTCATTGATTTTTGGTGACTAAAATGTTCTAAAGCTCGCGAAACAAAGCCTTCCTTCTGTTTTTTTTTTAGTTGACCGTGTGCAAGTCAAGAGAATGGAAGGTGTTTGGCATCGGGCTGGTTACGCGGCTGAAGGCTTGGTTACAGACGGTTTGACTATGTCATCAACCTCTTGGCGACAGATGAAGGTTCGGATGTAGCAGTTATTGAATAAGTGTTTGTCTACACTAAGATGTGAGGCCAGTCACCTTGTTTCGCTCATGTGCATTCAGTTCGAATTGGTCCGGACCGTGAAAAGTATAAATTAGCTTTCCGCATTTTGTCCGTCTGCGTTTCTAACCCCCCTGTAATTTGCGAGATATATAGAGATAGTTAGTGTCATCCGCCGTGCTGGTGACCAGCTAAACATGTAGCTGTCCAAACATAGATTTCTCTTACGTTTCATAGGTAGACTTATGGGCTATGTGTATGTCATGTTTCCCCTCAAGGTAAAAGCAATTTACTCCCTCTTTCCCTGGCTGTTCTTTCAGTTTGAAGCCCACAAGGCCGAGATTGGAAGATACATTTATCACCATCGGGTCTGGTGACGGCTTTGAAGGCCGATCTGGTCGGACTATCAATTTCTGTCAATTAGCATATGACTGTGGGACCTCTGTAGCTTGCATGGAAAGTGAAAAATAGAGGGCATTTTAGTGGTCAAATTACCTCCCACCCTCTCTGGGATTTTTTCATAGTTTGGTTTTTAAAATTGTTTTGGGGGGTGCAGAATTGGTTATAATTGAAAGATATTTATTCAGATGGATTGATTAACACTGAAGTACAGAGCGACAATCGACATACATTTTCTATTCATTTACGAAGGTGACTGACGTTCAAATTTGAGTTGGTCAATGTAATGAAACTTCCTAAGTCATCTTTTTTTCTCAAAAACCATCCTTGCTAGTTCGGTGGTTTTATAATTGTTGTTTGTTAGCTTGCAAAACCGTATATATACTCAACAACGCAAGTTTTTAGGCAAATATCTTTGTCTGGAGCGTCCTACATTTTGCCCGGGTTTTTCATCAACTTAAAAGAAACCCAGGTCTCCCTGTTGTGTTACGTCAAAGGTTGATGAAAACAAGAAAAAGAAAAAAGTTGGTTTTATTTAACTAACGGCCAGCTAGGAGCACATTTGATTGTGGGTTTTTTGGGGGATCTGGTCATCGGCCTACTGGACGTCAAAGCATCTGGTCCCATAATCGGACACTGTTTTTCAGTAAGAGTAACTCCGCTGTCAAAGCTCACATAGAGCGACTCATTTCACGATCAGGTCAGCAAGGGATCTTTTATTTGCGTCGTCCCACCAGGCCAGGATAGGGACACAAACCATGGCGCTTTGTTGAACACCAGTCATGGATCACTGGGTCGGTGAAAAAAAAAAAAAAAACCAGTGGTTTTAGGCTCCTTACCTGTTCACCTGAGCCTTAGGTGCGGGGGGGGGGGTGCACATCACTCCAGAGGTTTGGAGTCCGCTATCTGGATTAAAAATCCCATGGCCAATGATCTGGTCATCTTCGAACCCATTACGCTACCAGCCAAAGGTTGACGATTTTAGTTGTTTGTAAAAAATGGTAAACATTTCAGATGTGAGTACCAATTCATAAAAAACTAGGTTCATTTATAAATGGTATGCCATTTATTTTAACATTAGCTAAACTTCTTTGTTGAGTATGTTGTTAATTGTTGAGGAATGTTTTCTACAAAATGTTTTTTTTTTTTTTTTAGTTGACGGTGGAATCAAGAGATGCAAGATATTATCATCGGGCTGGGACAGCCGAAGGCTGGTTACGAAGTTTGGAAGATTTCATCAACATCCTTGCGACAGATGAATTAAGTGATTGAATAGAGTTTGTCACTTTGACACCCCCCCCCCCCCATTCCCCCCCCCCCTTCCCCCCCCCCCCCATGCATTCCGTTCGAACTGTTCCGCGGAAAGATAATACTTGGGCCCCCGTCCGTCCCGGTCCGTTCCGCCGCCGTCGTTTTTAACAGTATTCTTGATGGTTTGTTTTAATAATTTTGTTCTTTTGCTTGAAAATTTCATTGTTATTGGTTTGTAGCTTGTTTTAAATTGTGTGTTTTGCTTCAAAATTCCATTGTTATTGTTTGTATTTGGTTTAAAAAATTGTTTTTGGTGAAGAATTGAGTATAATTGAAAGATATTTTCGTGGATTGATAACAGCTGAAGACGGGAGCTACAAGATATAAATTTCTATCGTTACAAGGTGCCTGACTCAAATGAAGTTGCATGAAATGAAATGTGTAAGTACTCGTTTTTTAATATTCTTATAGTTCGTTTTATAATTGGTGTTTTACTTCAAAGTTTATATTGTTATTGTCGAGGAATTTTTTGTACGTAGCTTCACGGTAAATGTTTTCATTAGCAGTTTGACTTACGACATCTTACTTAAATGCAATGAAGCATTTTAATGGTCCGTAACCTTCCTTTTCTTGATTTTTGATAGCTGGCCTTTAATATTGTTGGTGAAGAGATTCGGTTATCATTCAAACTATTTATCCCTGGATTTGTAACGCTGAAGACACAGCTGAAAGACATACAATCTCTGTTATTAGCAAAGATGACTGACGTCAAATAAGTTGCAATGGAATGAATGTCTTAAGTAATCGTTTTCAGTAATTCCCGATATTCGTTTTAAAAAATTTGTGTTTTGCTTTGAAAGTTTCCTTGTTATTGGGGACTAATGTTTCTACCTTCTTTTTTTTTTAGTTTGACGGGTGCAGTCAAGAGATGGAAGGTGTTTGGCATCCGGGCTGGGGGACAGCTGAAGGCTTGGTTACGACAGTTTGGACATTTCCAATCAACATTTCCCTTTTGCGAAGATG
>NW_024534895.1:0-14331 GCF_016097555.1 Gigantopelta aegis
TGATTATAATAACAAATAGTTTTTAAATGGTGAATGTGTGATTGTATTAAAGATTCCGAATAAATAAAAGTAACGAAACTGTCCTAGTATTCACAGAAATGTTTAATAAAATGTCAGCATCGCATACCTGCATATAGCAGCGTCGTCAGCAGTGACATCGGCTTTTATGGCATTCCTTTCACACTGGCACGTGCTTGTTGTGGCTACAACGGAGAAACAGATCGAGAAAAGGTAAATGAAATACTAAAGCAAACGTACACAGGACACATTATTTTTGTATACAAAACTTACTTACGCTAAATTCTTACACACCCGTTGGTGAGAACACTATGTGTTATTTATGATTACAAATACTTGTTAACACATGTACGTGTTTTAACAATTTCAAGATATACGACTGGCTGCTCCTGGGTGACGACAAGGTCTCCATTCTAATTCAACATATTTGTAAGAACCAATATGATTGAATCTCTAATAAAATTTCAGATTGTAAAACCGCCGTTATACCGGTCGCACATTTCCAGATGCTACCTACGTCACATGTATTCATACGCGCAGATATGTTTATCAACAACAATGTCAGATGTCAGTCAAAACGTCGGCCACAACTATAACCCGTTTGGCACATGCTGGGGTAGAGAAATCATAAACATTTCGGGGCATCGCAGTGAAGCGAGTGTTAGGAGTTATAATGCAGACTCCTCAGAAAGCCGAAAAAGAAAATATTCCTCAATTATTCACGGCAGTAATGTTGACGAAATGTCAGCACTGATTCTCCTAGCCCGAGTACTCTGACTGTAAGAGAGCTAGACGGACATTTGGACATAAACACGCTCTCATTACAGTCAGAGACCAACCTATGTATTTTTTTGGCAATTCCTGACTACCAAACGGTAGGCAACGAGTCCCGCTCTAATACCACAACAATCCTATGTTTGACGTCAAATACCGTTACATCAATCATTTTCGAGTTAAGTGATACAAAAAAATCCACATATAAATCACTAATACACATACTACAGAAAGAAACCCGACAGCACCCACAATCAGCTACGCTTCGTGACACTCCGTCGCAACAATTACAAAGCTCGGCGATCATATTTCGAGACTGGGCGATTCCGCCTTGTGCAGCAGTTACAGGGGTCATCTCATAAGAGGAGGCAGCACGTAGCACATACTTTTGCCGTATCCTGTCGATAACACCCCAAATGTATCCTTCAAATTCAAAATGGAATCAATAATGTGTAATTGTTTTGGTTTAATGACGTAATGAAATCCAAATTCATCCAAAACGGCATTAGCCAACTCTTCCATGTTTGTAACTACCTTCGCTTGATATTGAGACGGCCCCTGTAACTTGCTGCACAAGGCGGAATCGCCCAGTGCGCGATCACGTTGTCTACGTCTCGAAATAGATCGCCGAGCTTTGCAATTGTTGCGACGGAGTGTCACGAAGCGTAGCTGAATGTGGGTGCTGTCGGGTTTCTTTCTGTAGTAAGTGTATTAGTGATTAATATGTGGATTTTTTTGTATCACTTAACTCGAAAATGATTGATGTAAAGGTATTTGACGTCAAACATAGGATTGTTGTGGTATTAGAGCGGGACTCGTTGCCTACCGTTTGGTAGTCAGGAATTGCCAAAAAAAGACATAGGTTGGTCTCTGACTGTAATGAGAGCGTGTTTATGTCCAAATGTCCGTCTAGCTCTCTTACAGTCAGAGTACTCGGGCTATGATTCTCCCAAACCCCACGAAAACAAACTCACAACCTGCACAATTTGCTTCGGGGAACGAAAACTTTTTTCAAATGATTCAGATGTACAAAAAAAAAGTCACTTACCAAAAATAATTTGAAATCCAAAATTCAACAATCCACGTGTACAATTATGACACAAATTACCAACAGCAGTAAATCTTAACACGCTCACCGTAGTTTAAAACCCATGCTTTGTTAATGTCACGGTCGTTTATTATTTCAAACAATTACTCTATTTTACTGTTGTTATTATTGTTATCAGCTAATAGTTACTCGAGAATACAGTTCATTGTACACAACGTTGAGATGAAATTTGAAATAAATTATTACAAAACGGCGAACTTATTTGTTGAGCATAGGAATCATTTGTTGGTATGTAAATCGGTCTACGTATTTGAGTGACGCCACTGTAATAACACTATATCTTAGGGAAGTCTGTTATAGTTTATTTCAGAAAAAAGTAATAAAACAGTTAACGCGTCGAATAGGCATAAACAGAATTTGCTAATTTGTCGCCAATAAAACTAACCCTCCGCGATAGTAAAACCACAGTAGGGTCCGCAAATCGGAAAAGACAGTAATGTTATCCCCTAAACGACGCACTCAATAACATTTTATTTACGGTGGAAATGACGTCAGACATATGACGTATAGGACCACACAGATTTGTCAGAGGAAACCCGCTGTCGCCACATAGGCTACTCTTTTTACAACGGCTGCAATAACTTTTAGTCGAAAAAAGATGTTAGGATTTGCTTTTAAAACCTGGTTTTGGATCACTGTGTCGGTTAGATACATTTACCTACCCACAACGCTTTCGCTCACTCAGGGTTTGGACAGTTTTGGATTAAAAACATGCCTCGTGAGATCCGAAATGGTATCTAACTGTAGACCACTCATGTGCCACGAGGCGGTCTGTGAATTATAAATGTTTTTGGTTTTTTTGCGCGATGTTGAAATTGTTGACCTGTGTTGTAATGCTAACCTGAACAATCATGTTTTTTGTAACGTAGTCAGTTAACTAGTGAACGGCAAATAACTTTTTAGTAAAAAAAAGATTTCTTTGAGGAGCCCTGGTTTTTGAACCTCACTAATGAATGAATGAACTTTAGAATGATTTATCTGAACTCGAATGTTTAAAACGACACCAAGCACTCGCTTTCGCTCGTTAGATACATGGGTAAAACAAACTCGTGGATAAAATGTATCAAACGGCCACTAAATGTATTATGATCTCTATTTAAATAAAAATTCAAGATTAAACTTTTATAAATGATAAAGAATAGTGGACCGGAACTATGTGCATTAAAATGTTATGGGATTTTATCTGTTGTCGTTGTTGGGATACTTTTTTTTACTCGTTTTTTTTTTTTTTGGGGGGGGGGGGCTGTGTTGGGTTTTTTTTTTTTTTGTAATACTAAGTTAACTAGATTGACAAATACCTGATAAAACGACGCGTTTCTGGTGGAGCACGCTTTTTGTTTGAACCTCACAAATTAATGCTCGTTTAAAACTGTTGTTTCTCTCATGTTCCAGTTATCCGGTCTAACAGACATTCATGACAGACACTCTCTTAAAATACAATTCGTTATCGACCATTTTTACAGCATCATGATTCGTCGAAATTATTAATAAGGAAATAATTGATTAAAATATGGAATACATATATTAAGTACATATACAGTACATATACTTCAACACATAAACACGCACATGCTCTCTCTCTCTCTCTCTCTCTCTCTCTCTCTCTCTCTCTCTCTCTATATCCTATCTATATATATATATAATATATATATATATGTCTATAGGTATCGCACGCACATACTCGTCAGTTTTTATATGGTGGTGATGGGACACTTACTGTTTGCATGTATAGTTCCAGCGCGGTACTAAAAACTAAACGTTTGCGTTTCAGTTTTTTAGTTCACTACTATATATGAAACCATGACGGACACGACAATAAAAAAAATCTAGTTAGGTTCGACAACGATCTTTATTCAGAAACCCATTGTGCAGACCCCCGGTAATTGGGCGTGCTATGCTACCAGTAGTTTGACACCCAATAGCCGATGTATTTTTCGTCGTTCGTCTCGTCGTTATACATCATTCTATTCGGGGGACTCCGTTGGGGCGACTCTGGATGTTGGGCTCATTAAAATATACAGGAAGTATTCCCTGAAAACCCCTCATGCGACCAATTACATCTCCCCTACTAACGCGGCCTTGCTTATTCCCCTCTTCACCTCTTGACTGCAAGACAGACGCAGGCACAGAAAGGAATGTCTCATTTAATGACGCACTCAACACATTTTATTTACGGTTTATGGCGTCAGACATATGTGTTATGGACCCCACTGATACAGAGGAAACCCGCTGTCACCACTTCATGGGCTACTCTTTTCGATTAGCAGCAAGGGTCTTTTATATGTCAACATCCCACAGACAGGTCGCCATCCCACGGCCTTTGTTTTCGCCAGTTGGAAGCACTTGCTGGTGACGTCGCGCCCCAATGATCTTTACCCGACAGGGATCGATCCTAGATCGGCCGCGCATCAAGCGAACGCTTCATGGCACTAGGCTACGTCCCGCCCAGACCACAGACGTCCACGCCTTTTCACACGCATGCATATATACAAAGTCATGGAAATACTTTAAACGCAATGCAACAATTACACAACACCACAAACTGTGCACCTCTGACGGTAAATTAAATTATTTCCTCTTTTTTTTCTTGTCTTACTATAAACTTTAATAGTTTAATAATAAGTAAAATAAGACTAACTGCAGTCAGCGCCAAAGGTCTGTGATAGCTTGATCAGCAAATACTTCTTTTTGCTTTATAAAATCATGCAAATATTTAAAAAATGCAACAAGTATACAACACACACACAAATATACACACTCTGACGTAAGTAAATGACTTCCTTTTTTATGTCTTACTATAATAATAGTTAATACATAAAATAAAACTAACGACAGTCAGTGTCACCAAGAGTTGTGATAGCTGTATCAGCAACACCACCCTGTGTCTTCAGATCAGCTGCACTACACGCGGCCAAGTCGGTCTCCAGACAGGTGATGTACTCTTTGGCAGCCCTAAAATTACAAAAATTTATATTTATACCATACTGTTCTTATTTCATTTTTTTCTATCCCATATCTCCCTTTACTCCTCCTTAACAACGTCCAGCGACACGGTTAGCCATGGTTCTCTAGCAACACAATTACATATAATACCACATTCGTTTTCGTTAGATATCATTTCTGAAAACGAAAATGAGTACTTTGAATTGTTTTCATTACCCACTGTGACGGGACATGCTCTTAAATTTGTTTCGCCTGTGGCGATTTTTAATTGTGTTAGAGGGCCGTGTGCAGTTCATTGCACGTAGCCCAGGTGGGCAACTTGTTACGTAATACTTCGCGCGATCGGGCATTCCAATATGCACTTAGTCCAGCTGTGGAGGCCATGTGGCGAGTAGTTACGTAATACCTCTGCGAGTGCGGTTTTTACAACCGTGATTTGGCGACGATGGCGTCAGTAAGTCTGACGATCAGAGAGAAATAATACCGCTTGGTCGCGTTGGAAATATCAGATGATAGGGGGAGGTACCGCCTTGTACCCCCAAGCAATAGTCTGATTTATAATAAATAGCTAGGATTTAGAGATATCTAGGAGAACCAGAATAGGAAGGCTCCCAGGGAACGTAGTCCGTTGGACTTTGGTAAATATTTTTTTTTCTGCTCTGTGTATAACCTTGATGTGATTGATGTGACTTTAAATATTTTAATACTGTATTATACCAATATTCTTTAGACAGTGTCTTCGGTCATCTGACGAAGTAAATCGTAGACTTTTTGTTCTAACATTATACGAGTATTTGGTAATATAAAGCTTAGCCAGTCATCCTAGACCACCTAGGTAAACTGTAGGTTATTGTCTTTATTGTGATAGGTACCAGTATTAATTCTGTGTTACAAGGTTACTGAATGAGTAGTTAGGGTTAATTAAAAATTAACCCGATAGGAATAGAGCTGTAATTCCTTTATTAATTAGTTTCCCTGGAAGCGTTTCCTAAATTATCACACGTTACTGAACGAGTATAAGGGTTAATTAAAAATTAACCAGTTAGGAATGGTGTTGTAATTCCTTTATTAATTTAACTTCTCCTGGAAGCGTTTCTCAATTGGCACACGTGTGGGTGTGGGTGGTGTAACGGTGAAGTGATTCGCATATTGTGTAACTAGACACCTAGAGATTAATTCCAATATTGTGAGTAGGTATAAGCAGTCTGGACTGTGGGGGATATCAGAAGCCTCTGCTCTAGTTTAATCCTGTGTGGCCGCTTTGCAGAACAATTTGTTATACGAATGTAAGGCTAAACAAAATAAATGACTGGTCTCTGGTCAGCGCGCGCGTTGATTTTGATCCTCGAGCGTCAACCTGTTTTTTTTTTTTAATTTCCCGTTTTATGACGTCGAATTTTGTTGGAAATTAAAGACAGCCAATGGTCCAAACCAGCATATGAACATCGCATTAATAAAGCCAGGTCTATATGTTGGCTTGGACCATTAGCTGTCTTTAATTGCTCCCTAAAACAGGTCCTGTTGTTTCAAAACAAGTGACAAAAATTGCCTTGGCTATATGGAAAATGTAAAGTAAAACATTTAGGGTACCAAGGCAAAGGAGGTGGCACCATGGCCACTGACACTGGAACAAAGCAGATGAGGACACGTAAACCACCACCACCACCCCCTACCCCCCACCCCCCAATATACCCACCTTTTTGTACAATCCATGCTAAAAAAAAAAAAAAAAAAAAAAAGCTCTGCCGCCGCATCACTTCTGGACCTTTGGTCTGCCCAGAGGCTGACTTTTTTGTTTTGGCCTGAGGGTGACAATACAAATCTCAACTAATAATAACAATTAGTAATCTATAACCCGAATAATAATAATGTGTAAATTGCTAATTTGGTAACAAATATGCTTTGCAGCAAGCAGATAACCGTTTGTGCACATATATCCACAAATATAATATCCTGGTAAGTAATAAACATGTAACGAACTTTCTGTCACTATGGAGCAGACGAGACACTCTGTGAGCATGTCCATTACGCATGTAATTAGCGCAAAGGAAAACGAACCTAAAACAATTCACCCAGTTTGTCTAGCTTGTGTGTATGTGAAATTGACAGATTCTGTACGACATTGATGGTGCGTGAAGTATTGTTGTGACACCGCTGTATGTTCATCAGATGGGTAATACATATATTTATCTTTGTTAAATTATGATTTATGGAGTGATTCAAAATTTTCGAGGTTTCAGAATTTCTATATTATTTTTACAAATTTGAAATTCACAAAATGTTTAAAGGTAAACAAAACTTTAAAATTAAAATTCACTATCAGGTTTAAAGTGTGTACAAGTCACTATTTATTATTGGACATTTTCATGCAACATCCCGTTATATAATTTTTTTTATCCATGAACGTTTTTCAGTAAATACTTTAGGCAGGTATATTATCCATATTTATAGTTATAGCTTGGTTAATACAATTCAATATTAGTTTAACCATAATGCATTTTAACATTGTTGCCTGTGGTATTATATTTGTATAGTGGGACCTTTAAGCTTGCTAATGTTATAGACGTCTATTTTATGGTGGAACGTAAAGAAAGTGTAGGTGCTTGTATTATTCGTTATTTTTATTTTGTTTTGTTTTATTTGTGTTGGGTTGTTGTTGTTTGCTTTTGTTTTGGTAAGAATGACTGACATTTTTAAAGGGACATTCCTGAGGTTGCTGCAAGTTTTAAGATCCTATCGATTAACAGAGACTTTGTAACGACTGTCCCTTTAATTAAAATTGGCGGAATTATCCACGTAAACCGGATTGTATGACCCGTGTATGCATGAAGTAGTTAAGAGTCTAGATTATTTAGGAAAACAAAGATATACAAACGAATTGAACCAATTTCAATTTCATTATTTACGCAATAATCTATTTTTATATTTATTTCACCTAATTAAAAAAAGATAATAAAAATAAGCATATTTCTACTTCAACAAATACGTAATTACTCAAATAAGTTAGGTTTTTTTTAAATAACCAGTTCTCCTTAATATTTGCATAAAAGGGGACTTAGCACCACATATCCACAAACGTTATCAGTCGAAAATTGCATTTTTGCTGGTTTACCCCTCTCCTCATTATAAAAATACCGGCCTCGGTGACGTCGTGGTTAGGCCATCGGTCTACAGGCTGGTAGGTAATGGGTTCGGATCCCAGTCGAGGCATGGGATTTTTATTCCAGATACCGACACCAAACCCTGAGTGAGTGCTCCGCAAGGCTCAGTGGGTAGGTGTAAACCACTTGCACCGACCAGTGATCCGTAACTGGTTCAACAAAGGCCATGGTGTGTGCTATTCTGCCTGTGGGAAGCGCAAATAAAAGCTCCCTTGCTACTAATCGGAAAGAGTAGCCCATGAAGTGGCGACAGCGGGTTTCCTTTGCGAACCACCCAATTTGAAATACATACATGCATACATACACCACATTCCAGTATCTGAGAACACAACTTAACCCTGCTCTACTCGGCCTATTAGTTTCTGCATATTATATGATACGCATATGACACTGCTGCTGCAAATCAGGACACAGGACTAGGTTGATTCAATAATCCTGAGTTTTGTAGTAATATCCATGTCATTGTTTTATCAGGAACCATCATTCGGTTTAGGACATACCTTACAATTTAATATTTACACGTGAAAATCTACTACACGTTATAAATTCTGCTACTGTGTCTCTGATTCATTACTTTAACAGGTTTTGGGGGCGGGATGTAGCTCAGTGGCACAGCGCTCGCTCGATGTGCGATCGGTCTGGGATCGATCCCCGTCGGTGGGCCCATTGGGCTATTTCTCGACACAGCCAGCGCATCACGACTGGTATATCAAATGCCGTGGTGTGTGCTATCCTGTCTGTGGGATGGTGCATATAAAAGATCCCTTGCTGCTAATCGGAAAGAGTAGCCCATGAAGTGGCGACAGCGGGTTTCCTCTCTCAATATCCGTGTGGTCCTTAACTATATGTCTGACGCCTTATAACCGTAATTAAAATGTGTTGAGTGCGTCGTTAAATAAAACATTTCTTTCTTTCTTTCTTAACAGGTTTTGAGTCACACATCATTAATTATTAGCCGATTTAAACACAGTCTCAAATTACATTTGTAAGAAGGTCATCCTACAAATAATATAAACAGAACGTCATAAATAGTTTATATTGAGTCGGAGATGTTGGATTTGACCTTAACTGAGTACGTTTGCAGCTCAAAAATGTCATGCAGCGACCTGATTTGCACTCAGCATTGGCATACGCATAATAACACACCTAGCAATTGTGGGGGTCGAATGGTGTAGGGTAAAGTATTTTGAGGTGCCACAGAATCATAACACCAGCCTTATTGCTCTGGTCATTTGAGTTAATACTAGTATATATTAATAGTCCTTCTTTTGGAAGAGGGAAATGAAACATGTTAACGTGAACACAGACTATCTTATAACAAATATATCATATTAAACGGGTTAGCATAGATTAACAAAGTTTTCTTGACACGAACTTTAGCGAGTGACAAAGGAAAGTTAATTCAAGAGGGACATATATTTGACAAGAAATGGTTTGATATGATACATGCACTTATTACTTCAGACAAATTTGTTGATTTCCCCAAAAAATGTTTAGCTGCACTGATTAAAAAAGCAACAACCCAACAATATAATATAACCAAACAAACTGCACATAGCGTCGTTAATATAGCCATCGAACTTTTAAATATATATTTATTCTGTATATTAATACATAAGAAAATCCCACAAAGTGCAGAGTGATAATCTTAATATTTATTAAAAGTAACAACAGTAACATCTGTTACTAGAATGAGGTGTTAAATTGAAAATAAACTTTTGATAGCGTATATTATCTCTTGAATTTGGGGTTATCTTTCATCATTGTAAACCAACTAATAATTGTCCATATTTTAAACACCCCATATACACACACACACGTGCATACGCCATGACGTCCCCTAGGGTACAAGGAATGTTTCAATCTATAATGCATGTTTTTGGAATGTGTCTTGTCATATATATGGACCTCGGGGTCGCTTTCGTGGTGGTAAAAACACTTTGGAAAATTTAATATAGTGTAAATCCAAGATGGCGATATAAAAATCAATATAGCTGACACAAATGAACATAATTATTTGAAATATCATATAATACATTTTTTTTTTCATTTCCGGACACGATAATCCAAAACGGTTTCCCAATATCACAAGGTAATGAACTAAGAAAATCATGAATTACTTAAATGTAAAGATAATCTTACATTTCTCTACACCTTTACATGAAATCTTTAGCAGCTGTATCCTAGTAAAGTGTCCAACGTTTCGTTGAACCAATTTATATTGATATTAGTTTGCAACTAACGTTATCAAGGTATACTTTGAGATATGTTAGCAGCGTAAGTCCTAGTTATCCCTGTCATCACACGCTATATGTTGTTTTTTGTACATAGTCCTTGTAGGGGTTTTTTCTCTTTCCATATCTAAAAAATTCTATATTTAAATTAAGACAATATACCAGGCCCGTATGAACGGTATCTGGTGTGGGATGTTTGCAAAATCGATAGTAAGAGGGACAACAATTTTAGGGGGGAGGGGAGCCATTTGTT
Source organism: Gigantopelta aegis (assembly GCF_016097555.1). Lineage (NCBI taxonomy): Eukaryota > Metazoa > Mollusca > Gastropoda > Neomphalida > Peltospiridae > Gigantopelta > Gigantopelta aegis. Next base: position 10,492 of record NW_024534895.1, read on the forward strand.
TCATTTACATGTATATAGAGTTGGACAAACAGACAACGACGTCTTAAACCACCCTGACATCCCCCCCCCCCCCCCCCCCCCCCCGGTTCCTATGCCGGGATGCATATTCTTTATATACCTTTACTAAATCCCATATATAATTTAAACCAAACCTGGTGAGTTTCTGTCTAATATTTATTAACCACATATCTTCATATTGCTTCCATTCCACATAAAGAGCCGTAAAATACAATTATTGATATTACATTCTTTTGTCCAAAATTCTTATTTTTCTCACTATCAGAAAGCGACCTACCAAGGTCTAGTGGATTTGTCGATACTTGTTATAATTTAAAATACTATTTGGATAAGTATCAAATACAGAAAGATGACTTCAGTATTAACACAATTATTACTACACATACCAAGTTGTGAACAAAGTGTTTTTTGAACTTGTAATGGTATTGCTTTCTGTTTACGATTAAACTATAGAAACATTATTAGCCAAGATAATTATAATTATACTCGTTAACAACTTCTAATTGATTTTCCTTATAAAACCATACTTCATTATTTCGAACTGTTCTTCCTTTTCGAAAACATGTATTTTTGTCAAATACATTTTGTAACACAAATATATGAAATAATGTGTTTACTATTTTGGTCAGATTTATAATTGAAAATGAAATGTAGGTCGACATTAACTATCGACCTTAGCATTGATAATAATAAACTACATTAGAAACAAATATTAAATAATATTACTAAAAGACGAAAACGTTCCAGAATAAGCTGAACAGTGCCCATGCGAGGTCTGTAACAATGTTCTTACAAACCAGTGTAAGAGATCAATATTGTCTCCAGTAAATGTTGGATATCATTTCTGAGACTTATGACTGGTTGCTCCAAGGTGATGACCCGGTCACCAGAGCCACAGATTCAACAAAATAAGAACGACTGAAACTGATTGTTCTGTGACGTGTACGTGAAACTGAAACTGATTGTTCTGTGACGTGTACGTGAAACTGGATCTCTGAAACTGGTCAATGTTTGACGCACAAGTTAACTGCCGCGTGAGTGCAGAACATACGTTGAGGATACGGTACTAGTTAGAGTCTTTAGTTAAAACCGGTTTGATCTTGACAACGTATTATCGACAGTCGTACCTTCCTATTTCAGAATTGATATTTTATAAAGTGTTAGTAGAACTTTCAAAGTTTAGTTTGTATACTAGTAACACATTAATCATGTATATATTTTTAAAATAAAATATACTAAAGTAGACAATGAACGTTTTCACTTCTTAATTTTACGTTTCAAAATCGACAAATTCAAATAAATATTATTTCGTTTGAAAAGGGTAAAGTTTGGGGGGGGGGGGTTGTTTAACGACATCAAAGATAAAGCATGATGATTTAATAATCATCCGACCCCATACAACCGTAAATAAAATGTGTTGAGTGCGTCGTTAAATACAACATATCCTATCCTTCCTTCCTTCCATCTGCTGTTGGATGTCTAACATTTGGTAATTTTGACATATAATCTTAGAGAGGAATCGGGTGCATGTGCAGGGAGAGGGTATAGGAGGTCGAAACCCTTACTTGCCCAAGCTTAAAACAAATTAAAATGTATTTTTTGGGGGAGCATGGCCCCATATAAACTTCGCTTAACACAGTCTATAACCCAAATCCCGCTGAAATCCCTGCACATGCGCTTTGGAAACCCGCTAAACATTTTGTTAGCAAGGGATTGTTTATATGTACCATCCCACAGACAGGATATCACATACCATGGTCTTTTTGTATACCCGCCGATGGGGATCTATCCTAGACTGACCGCGCATTTCCAAAAAACACCTTTTTAGGTCTAAGTAATGAATAAATTTAACATATAGTCTTGAAAAATGTTACGTAAATCGAACACAGTACCCTCTTCCTCTACCCCTAGAGCGTTACGTAATTAGTAACACACCCTTACATGTAACGCGTATGCCAACAACTGGCCACTGTCAAAATTTCAAGGCAAATCCCCCACTCACCGACCCCCGGAAAGGCGTTGTACCATACCTCTATGGATATAAATATATTTTGGAGATATGAGACGATCCCTCAATCAAAACAGTTAAATTTGTTCAAAAATTGCGAAATCTCACGTGATCTCTTGTTGGGGAATTCTATACTTGTGATAAGCCAATGAAAACCGAGATCGGTACGAGCCCGTCAAAAGTGTTCCACTTTCAAAATCATGGCTTTGTTTTTGACCTGGATAAGCCAGCGTAGTGAAACCAATGCGGAGTGCGGCGTCATATATGCACCAAACGTAATTGGATTTTCTGTTCTATATGCTTAAATAATAAAAATATTCCAGGGAATGTAGTTTTAAAAAAGTTTCCAACTCACTTTAGCTCGATAGGTACGTTACAAAGTCAACCTCGTAAGATAAATTATGGTATCCAACGGCCAATCATGTAGCATTATTCTCTATTTAATTCATAACACAAAGTGACGTTTAGTAATATGCGTTTTATATGCGTAGAATAACACGTTCAACACCAGAAGTAACAGAATAACTACTAACATGCACTTAGCTGTGTTGGTGACGTCAGTTACGGCAATTGCAGTATCGTACGTGGTTTTGCAGGTCGCACATGCCGTACTATCTACAACCACCGGCAGAACTGAAAAACATGAAACAGAAACAAACCTGCTGAAGACGAATACATTATAATACCCTTATAGGTAGTACTAAACCAAATAAGTTCCGGCTGGGTCAAAGTTCGATCTGCACCGAACTTTTGATGGAAAAGTTAACACAACCGGTACTGTGATTGGTGATAAATGTGAGTGTGTTGGTTGTAAAAAAAAATAGATTCACCTGGGCCAAAAATGTATGCAATTTTATTTTATCTAGTACCACTGTGTCACGTACGTAGCTTTGTGCTTGAAACATGTATGGGGTACCTGTAAAAAAGTACTCAAATGCTGTGCTTAGCTAGCGTAGTCATAGACGCTACCAGTTATCTCTGAAGTGAGCAGATTCACCCCTAATGTTTTTCTGATTCACTTTAAGGGTGAGCGTTGGTAGTATTTATACCCGTGGTGTTTATGTCGATTGATACGCTGCAGGTAGGAGTTTTAGCCACAAATGTTGCTATTTTTGTCTATGTGCCTTGATTTGTTAGTATACACCCTAAAGTAATTTGTTAAATGAACGCCGAGTGCCAGGATTTGTGTATTGGTTAGAGCGAGAGTGAGGGTAATATATATAAATCCTGATACAAGTTTCGTAAAATCAGTACGAGCAACACACGAGTGTAATACTTTCTTTATTACCATATTATTATTATTATTATTATTATTATTAACAAGCATCGCGTCAAAAGGTATCTAACGTTCCTAGAAGGAGACGGAAGACATAACGTCATTTTGGTAAGAGGGAAGAAAGGAAATATTTTAACGACGCACTCAACACGTTTTATTTACGGTTATATGGCGTCTGACATATGATTAAGAACCACACATATATTAAGAGAGGAAACCCGACCTTTTATATGCATCATCCCGCATACAGGATAGTACATACCACGGCCTTTGTTACACAGTTGTGGAACACTGATTTGAACGATAAATAGCCCAATGGGCTCATTTTGGTAAGCGACGTTATCTTCCCTTAACAGACCAGTACACTGTTTGACCCCAAAACCCCCAAACAAATTGGAACAGAAATATGTGTTGGTTGTTGACTTGAATTCATATATGCCATATAATCCGTTCTCGAAACTGCGAGCTAAATAAGATTTGTCTGCGTTTTTTGTTGCTGGGATTTTTGTTAGTGGGAGGGGTGTCTGTGTGTGTGTGT
>NW_024534896.1:0-11973 GCF_016097555.1 Gigantopelta aegis
ATGTATCTGTTTAAACGATCTGTGAGACTAATGGGCCGAACGGATGACTCTAGCAGCCACGAGTTCTGTATTCTAGTCTCTCATATTTTATATAGTAATAGACACCAACACTAACTATATAATACAGGCTATGAGGGAGGTCTTTATGTATCTGTTTAAACGATCTGTGAGACTAATGGGCCGAACGGATGACTCTAGCAGCCACGAGTTCTGTATTCTAGTCTCTCATATTTTATATAGTAATAGACACCAACACTAACTATATAATACAGGCTATGAGGGAGGTCTTTATGTATCTGTTTAACGATCTGTGAGACTAATGGGCCGAACGGATGACTCTAGCAGCCACGAGTTCTGTATTCTAGTCTCTCATATTTTATATAGTAATAGACACCAACACTAACTATATAATACAGGCTATGAGGGAGGTCTTTATGTATCTGTTTAAACGATCTGTGAGACTAATGGGCCGAACGGATGACTCTAGCAGCCACGAGTTCTGTATTCTAGTCTCTCATATTTTATATAGTAATAGACACCAACACTAACTATATAATACAGGCTATGAGGGAGGTCTTTATGTATCTGTTTAAACGATCTGTGAGACTAATGGGCCGAACGGATGACTCTAGCAGCCACGAGTTCTGTATTCTAGTCTCTCATATTTTATATAGTAATAGACACCAACACTAACTATATAATACAGGCTATGAGGGAGGTCTTTATGTATCTGTTTAAACGATCTGTGAGACTAATGGGCCGAACGGATGACTCTAGCAGCCACGAGTTCTGTATTCTAGTCTCTCATATTTTATATAGTAATAGACACCAACACTAACTATATAATACAGGCTATGAGGGAGGTCTTTATGTATCTGTTTAAACGATCTGTGAGACTAATGGGCCGAACGGATGACTCTAGCAGCCACGAGTTCTGTATTCTAGTCTCTCATATTTTATATAGTAATAGACACCAACACTAACTATATAATACAGGCTATGAGGGAGGTCTTTATGTATCTGTTTAAACGATCTGTGAGACTAATGGGCCGAACGGATGACTCTAGCAGCCACGAGTTCTGTATTCTAGTCTCTCATATTTTATATAGTAATAGACACCAACACTAACTATATAATACAGGCTATGAGGGAGGTCTTTATGTATCTGTTTAAACGATCTGTGAGACTAATGGGCCGAACGGATGACTCTAGCAGCCACGAGTTCTGTATTCTAGTCTCTCATATTTTATATAGTAATAGACACCAACACTAACTATATAATACAGGCTATGAGGGAGGTCTTTATGTATCTGTTTAAACGATCTGTGAGACTAATGGGCCGAACGGATGACTCTAGCAGCCACGAGTTCTGTATTCTAGTCTCTCATATTTTATATAGTAATAGACACCAACACTAACTATATAATACAGGCTATGAGGGAGGTCTTTATGTATCTGTTTAAACGATCTGTGAGACTAATGGGCCGAACGGATGACTCTAGCAGCCACGAGTTCTGTATTCTAGTCTCTCATATTTTATATAGTAATAGACACCAACACTAACTATATAATACAGGCTATGAGGGAGGTCTTTATGTATCTGTTTAAACGATCTGTGAGACTAATGGGCCGAACGGATGACTCTAGCAGCCACGAGTTCTGTATTCTAGTCTCTCATATTTTATATAGTAATAGACACCAACACTAACTATATAATACAGGCTATGAGGGAGGTCTTTATGTATCTGTTTAAACGATCTGTGAGACTAATGGGCCGAACGGATGACTCTAGCAGCCACGAGTTCTGTATTCTAGTCTCTCATATTTTATATAGTAATAGACACCAACACTAACTATATAATACAGGCTATGAGGGAGGTCTTTATGTATCTGTTTAAACGATCTGTGAGACTAATGGGCCGAACGGATGACTCTAGCAGCCACGAGTTCTGTATTCTAGTCTCTCATATTTTATATAGTAATAGACACCAACACTAACTATATAATACAGGCTATGAGGGAGGTCTTTATGTATCTGTTTAAACGATCTGTGAGACTAATGGGCCGAACGGATGACTCTAGCAGCCACGAGTTCTGTATTCTAGTCTCTCATATTTTATATAGTAATAGACACCAACACTAACTATATAATACAGGCTATGAGGGAGGTCTTTATGTATCTGTTTAAACGATCTGTGAGACTAATGGGCCGAACGGATGACTCTAGCAGCCACGAGTTCTGTATTCTAGTCTCTCATATTTTATATAGTAATAGACACCAACACTAACTATATAATACAGGCTATGAGGGAGGTCTTTATGTATCTGTTTAAACGATCTGTGAGACTAATGGGCCGAACGGATGACTCTAGCAGCCACGAGTTCTGTATTCTAGTCTCTCATATTTTATATAGTAATAGACACCAACACTAACTATATAATACAGGCTATGAGGGAGGTCTTTATGTATCTGTTTAAACGATCTGTGAGACTAATGGGCCGAACGGATGACTCTAGCAGCCACGAGTTCTGTATTCTAGTCTCTCATATTTTATATAGTAATAGACACCAACACTAACTATATAATACAGGCTATGAGGGAGGTCTTTATGTATCTGTTTAAACGATCTGTGAGACTAATGGGCCGAACGGATGACTCTAGCAGCCACGAGTTCTGTATTCTAGTCTCTCATATTTTATATAGTAATAGACACCAACACTAACTATATAATACAGGCTATGAGGGAGGTCTTTATGTATCTGTTTAAACGATCTGTGAGACTAATGGGCCGAACGGATGACTCTAGCAGCCACGAGTTCTGTATTCTAGTCTCTCATATTTTATATAGTAATAGACACCAACACTAACTATATAATACAGGCTATGAGGGAGGTCTTTATGTATCTGTTTAAACGATCTGTGAGACTAATGGGCCGAACGGATGACTCTAGCAGCCACGAGTTCTGTATTCTAGTCTCTCATATTTTATATAGTAATAGACACCAACACTAACTATATAATACAGGCTATGAGGGAGGTCTTTATGTATCTGTTTAAACGATCTGTGAGACTAATGGGCCGAACGGATGACTCTAGCAGCCACGAGTTCTGTATTCTAGTCTCTCATATTTTATATAGTAATAGACACCAACACTAACTATATAATACAGGCTATGAGGGAGGTCTTTATGTATCTGTTTAAACGATCTGTGAGACTAATGGGCCGAACGGATGACTCTAGCAGCCACGAGTTCTGTATTCTAGTCTCTCATATTTTATATAGTAATAGACACCAACACTAACTATATAATACAGGCTATGAGGGAGGTCTTTATGTATCTGTTTAAACGATCTGTGAGACTAATGGGCCGAACGGATGACTCTAGCAGCCACGAGTTCTGTATTCTAGTCTCTCATATTTTATATAGTAATAGACACCAACACTAACTATATAATACAGGCTATGAGGGAGGTCTTTATGTATCTGTTTAAACGATCTGTGAGACTAATGGGCCGAACGGATGACTCTAGCAGCCACGAGTTCTGTATTCTAGTCTCTCATATTTTATATAGTAATAGACACCAACACTAACTATATAATACAGGCTATGAGGGAGGTCTTTATGTATCTGTTTAAACGATCTGTGAGACTAATGGGCCGAACGGATGACTCTAGCAGCCACGAGTTCTGTATTCTAGTCTCTCATATTTTATATAGTAATAGACACCAACACTAACTATATAATACAGGCTATGAGGGAGGTCTTTATGTATCTGTTTAAACGATCTGTGAGACTAATGGGCCGAACGGATGACTCTAGCAGCCACGAGTTCTGTATTCTAGTCTCTCATATTTTATATAGTAATAGACACCAACACTAACTATATAATACAGGCTATGAGGGAGGTCTTTATGTATCTGTTTAAACGATCTGTGAGACTAATGGGCCGAACGGATGACTCTAGCAGCCACGAGTGCTGTATTCTAGTCTCTCATATTTTATATAGTAATAGACACCAACACTAACTATATAATACAGGCTATGAGGGAGGTCTTTATGTATCTGTTTAAACGATCTGTGAGACTAATGGGCCGAACGGATGACTCTAGCAGCCACGAGTTCTGTATTCTAGTCTCTCATATTTTATATAGTAATAGACACCAACACTAACTATATAATACAGGCTATGAGGGAGGTCTTTATGTATCTGTTTAACGATCTGTGAGACTAATGGGCCGAACGGATGACTCTAGCAGCCACGAGTTCTGTATTCTAGTCTCTCATATTTTATATAGTAATAGACACCAACACTAACTATATAATACAGGCTATGAGGGAGGTCTTTATGTATCTGTTTAAACGATCTGTGAGACTAATGGGCCGAACGGATGACTCTAGCAGCCACGAGTTCTGTATTCTAGTCTCTCATATTTTATATAGTAATAGACACCAACACTAACTATATAATACAGGCTATGAGGGAGGTCTTTATGTATCTGTTTAAACGATCTGTGAGACTAATGGGCCGAACGGATGACTCTAGCAGCCACGAGTTCTGTATTCTAGTCTCTCATATTTTATATAGTAATAGACACCAACACTAACTATATAATACAGGCTATGAGGGAGGTCTTTATGTATCTGTTTAAACGATCTGTGAGACTAATGGGCCGAACGGATGACTCTAGCAGCCACGAGTTCTGTATTCTAGTCTCTCATATTTTATATAGTAATAGACACCAACACTAACTATATAATACAGGCTATGAGGGAGGTCTTTATGTATCTGTTTAAACGATCTGTGAGACTAATGGGCCGAACGGATGACTCTAGCAGCCACGAGTTCTGTATTCTAGTCTCTCATATTTTATATAGTAATAGACACCAACACTAACTATATAATACAGGCTATGAGGGAGGTCTTTATGTATCTGTTTAAACGATCTGTGAGACTAATGGGCCGAACGGATGACTCTAGCAGCCACGAGTTCTGTATTCTAGTCTCTCATATTTTATATAGTAATAGACACCAACACTAACTATATAATACAGGCTATGAGGGAGGTCTTTATGTATCTGTTTAAACGATCTGTGAGACTAATGGGCCGAACGGATGACTCTAGCAGCCACGAGTTCTGTATTCTAGTCTCTCATATTTTATATAGTAATAGACACCAACACTAACTATATAATACAGGCTATGAGGGAGGTCTTTATGTATCTGTTTAAACGATCTGTGAGACTAATGGGCCGAACGGATGACTCTAGCAGCCACGAGTTCTGTATTCTAGTCTCTCATATTTTATATAGTAATAGACACCAACACTAACTATATAATACAGGCTATGAGGGAGGTCTTTATGTATCTGTTTAAACGATCTGTGAGACTAATGGGCCGAACGGATGACTCTAGCAGCCACGAGTTCTGTATTCTAGTCTCTCATATTTTATATAGTAATAGACACCAACACTAACTATATAATACAGGCTATGAGGGAGGTCTTTATGTATCTGTTTAAACGATCTGTGAGACTAATGGGCCGAACGGATGACTCTAGCAGCCACGAGTTCTGTATTCTAGTCTCTCATATTTTATATAGTAATAGACACCAACACTAACTATATAATACAGGCTATGAGGGAGGTCTTTATGTATCTGTTTAACGATCTGTGAGACTAATGGGCCGAACGGATGACTCTAGCAGCCACGAGTTCTGTATTCTAGTCTCTCATATTTTATATAGTAATAGACACCAACACTAACTATATAATACAGGCTATGAGGGAGGTCTTTATGTATCTGTTTAACGATCTGTGAGACTAATGGGCCGAACGGATGACTCTAGCAGCCACGAGTTCTGTATTCTAGTCTCTCATATTTTATATAGTAATAGACACCAACACTAACTATATAATACAGGCTATGAGGGAGGTCTTTATGTATCTGTTTAAACGATCTGTGAGACTAATGGGCCGAACGGATGACTCTAGCAGCCACGAGTTCTGTATTCTAGTCTCTCATATTTTATATAGTAATAGACACCAACACTAACTATATAATACAGGCTATGAGGGAGGTCTTTATGTATCTGTTTAAACGATCTGTGAGACTAATGGGCCGAACGGATGACTCTAGCAGCCACGAGTTCTGTATTCTAGTCTCTCATATTTTATATAGTAATAGACACCAACACTAACTATATAATACAGGCTATGAGGGAGGTCTTTATGTATCTGTTTAAACGATCTGTGAGACTAATGGGCCGAACGGATGACTCTAGCAGCCACGAGTCTGTATTCTAGTCTCTCATATTTTATATAGTAATAGACACCAACACTAACTATATAATACAGGCTATGAGGGAGGTCTTTATGTATCTGTTTAAACGATCTGTGAGACTAATGGGCCGAACGGATGACTCTAGCAGCCACGAGTTCTGTATTCTAGTCTCTCATATTTTATATAGTAATAGACACCAACACTAACTATATAATACAGGCTATGAGGGAGGTCTTTATGTATCTGTTTAAACGATCTGTGAGACTAATGGGCCGAACGGATGACTCTAGCAGCCACGAGTTCTGTATTCTAGTCTCTCATATTTTATATAGTAATAGACACCAACACTAACTATATAATACAGGCTATGAGGGAGGTCTTTATGTATCTGTTTAAACGATCTGTGAGACTAATGGGCCGAACGGATGACTCTAGCAGCCACGAGTTCTGTATTCTAGTCTCTCATATTTTATATAGTAATAGACACCAACACTAACTATATAATACAGGCTATGAGGGAGGTCTTTATGTATCTGTTTAAACGATCTGTGAGACTAATGGGCCGAACGGATGACTCTAGCAGCCACGAGTTCTGTATTCTAGTCTCTCATATTTTATATAGTAATAGACACCAACACTAACTATATAATACAGGCTATGAGGGAGGTCTTTATGTATCTGTTTAAACGATCTGTGAGACTAATGGGCCGAACGGATGACTCTAGCAGCCACGAGTGCTGTATTCTAGTCTCTCATATTTTATATAGTAATAGACACCAACACTAACTATATAATACAGGCTATGAGGGAGGTCTTTATGTATCTGTTTAAACGATCTGTGAGACTAATGGGCCGAACGGATGACTCTAGCAGCCACGAGTTCTGTATTCTAGTCTCTCATATTTTATATAGTAATAGACACCAACACTAACTATATAATACAGGCTATGAGGGAGGTCTTTATGTATCTGTTTAAACGATCTGTGAGACTAATGGGCCGAACGGATGACTCTAGCAGCCACGAGTTCTGTATTCTAGTCTCTCATATTTTATATAGTAATAGACACCAACACTAACTATATAATACAGGCTATGAGGGAGGTCTTTATGTATCTGTTTAAACGATCTGTGAGACTAATGGGCCGAACGGATGACTCTAGCAGCCACGAGTTCTGTATTCTAGTCTCTCATATTTTATATAGTAATAGACACCAACACTAACTATATAATACAGGCTATGAGGGAGGTCTTTATGTATCTGTTTAAACGATCTGTGAGACTAATGGGCCGAACGGATGACTCTAGCAGCCACGAGTTCTGTATTCTAGTCTCTCATATTTTATATAGTAATAGACACCAACACTAACTATATAATACAGGCTATGAGGGAGGTCTTTATGTATCTGTTTAAACGATCTGTGAGACTAATGGGCCGAACGGATGACTCTAGCAGCCACGAGTGCTGTATTCTAGTCTCTCATATTTTATATAGTAATAGACACCAACACTAACTATATAATACAGGCTATGAGGGAGGTCTTTATGTATCTGTTTAAACGATCTGTGAGACTAATGGGCCGAACGGATGACTCTAGCAGCCACGAGTTCTGTATTCTAGTCTCTCATATTTTATATAGTAATAGACACCAACACTAACTATATAATACAGGCTATGAGGGAGGTCTTTATGTATCTGTTTAAACGATCTGTGAGACTAATGGGCCGAACGGATGACTCTAGCAGCCACGAGTTCTGTATTCTAGTCTCTCATATTTTATATAGTAATAGACACCAACACTAACTATATAATACAGGCTATGAGGGAGGTCTTTATGTATCTGTTTAAACGATCTGTGAGACTAATGGGCCGAACGGATGACTCTAGCAGCCACGAGTGCTGTATTCTAGTCTCTCATATTTTATATAGTAATAGACACCAACACTAACTATATAATACAGGCTATGAGGGAGGTCTTTATGTATCTGTTTAACGATCTGTGAGACTAATGGGCCGAACGGATGACTCTAGCAGCCACGAGTTCTGTATTCTAGTCTCTCATATTTTATATAGTAATAGACACCAACACTAACTATATAATACAGGCTATGAGGGAGGTCTTTATGTATCTGTTTAAACGATCTGTGAGACTAATGGGCCGAACGGATGACTCTAGCAGCCACGAGTGCTGTATTCTAGTCTCTCATATTTTATATAGTAATAGACACCAACACTAACTATATAATACAGGCTATGAGGGAGGTCTTTATGTATCTGTTTAAACGATCTGTGAGACTAATGGGCCGAACGGATGACTCTAGCAGCCACGAGTTCTGTATTCTAGTCTCTCATATTTTATATAGTAATAGACACCAACACTAACTATATAATACAGGCTATGAGGGAGGTCTTTATGTATCTGTTTAAACGATCTGTGAGACTAATGGGCCGAACGGATGACTCTAGCAGCCACGAGTTCTGTATTCTAGTCTCTCATATTTTATATAGTAATAGACACCAACACTAACTATATAATACAGGCTATGAGGGAGGTCTTTATGTATCTGTTTAAACGATCTGTGAGACTAATGGGCCGAACGGATGACTCTAGCAGCCACGAGTGCTGTATTCTAGTCTCTCATATTTTATATAGTAATAGACACCAACACTAACTATATAATACAGGCTATGAGGGAGGTCTTTATGTATCTGTTTAAACGATCTGTGAGACTAATGGGCCGAACGGATGACTCTAGCAGCCACGAGTTCTGTATTCTAGTCTCTCATATTTTATATAGTAATAGACACCAACACTAACTATATAATACAGGCTATGAGGGAGGTCTTTATGTATCTGTTTAAACGATCTGTGAGACTAATGGGCCGAACGGATGACTCTAGCAGCCACGAGTGCTGTATTCTAGTCTCTCATATTTTATATAGTAATAGACACCAACACTAACTATATAATACAGGCTATGAGGGAGGTCTTTATGTATCTGTTTAAACGATCTGTGAGACTAATGGGCCGAACGGATGACTCTAGCAGCCACGAGTTCTGTATTCTAGTCTCTCATATTTTATATAGTAATAGACACCAACACTAACTATATAATACAGGCTATGAGGGAGGTCTTTATGTATCTGTTTAAACGATCTGTGAGACTAATGGGCCGAACGGATGACTCTAGCAGCCACGAGTTCTGTATTCTAGTCTCTCATATTTTATATAGTAATAGACACCAACACTAACTATATAATACAGGCTATGAGGGAGGTCTTTATGTATCTGTTTAAACGATCTGTGAGACTAATGGGCCGAACGGATGACTCTAGCAGCCACGAGTTCTGTATTCTAGTCTCTCATATTTTATATAGTAATAGACACCAACACTAACTATATAATACAGGCTATGAGGGAGGTCTTTATGTATCTGTTTAACGATCTGTGAGACTAATGGGCCGAACGGATGACTCTAGCAGCCACGAGTTCTGTATTCTAGTCTCTCATATTTTATATAGTAATAGACACCAACACTAACTATATAATACAGGCTATGAGGGAGGTCTTTATGTATCTGTTTAAACGATCTGTGAGACTAATGGGCCGAACGGATGACTCTAGCAGCCACGAGTGCTGTATTCTAGTCTCTCATATTTTATATAGTAATAGACACCAACACTAACTATATAATACAGGCTATGAGGGAGGTCTTTATGTATCTGTTTAAACGATCTGTGAGACTAATGGGCCGAACGGATGACTCTAGCAGCCACGAGTTCTGTATTCTAGTCTCTCATATTTTATATAGTAATAGACACCAACACTAACTATATAATACAGGCTATGAGGGAGGTCTTTATGTATCTGTTTAAACGATCTGTGAGACTAATGGGCCGAACGGATGACTCTAGCAGCCACGAGTTCTGTATTCTAGTCTCTCATATTTTATATAGTAATAGACACCAACACTAACTATATAATACAGGCTATGAGGGAGGTCTTTATGTATCTGTTTAAACGATCTGTGAGACTAATGGGCCGAACGGATGACTCTAGCAGCCACGAGTTCTGTATTCTAGTCTCTCATATTTTATATAGTAATAGACACCAACACTAACTATATAATACAGGCTATGAGGGAGGTCTTTATGTATCTGTTTAAACGATCTGTGAGACTAATGGGCCGAACGGATGACTCTAGCAGCCACGAGTTCTGTATTCTAGTCTCTCATATTTTATATAGTAATAGACACCAACACTAACTATATAATACAGGCTATGAGGGAGGTCTTTATGTATCTGTTTAAACGATCTGTGAGACTAATGGGCCGAACGGATGACTCTAGCAGCCACGAGTTCTGTATTCTAGTCTCTCATATTTTATATAGTAATAGACACCAACACTAACTATATAATACAGGCTATGAGGGAGGTCTTTATGTATCTGTTTAAACGATCTGTGAGACTAATGGGCCGAACGGATGACTCTAGCAGCCACGAGTGCTGTATTCTAGTCTCTCATATTTTATATAGTAATAGACACCAACACTAACTATATAATACAGGCTATGAGGGAGGTCTTTATGTATCTGTTTAAACGATCTGTGAGACTAATGGGCCGAACGGATGACTCTAGCAGCCACGAGTTCTGTATTCTAGTCTCTCATATTTTATATAGTAATAGACACCAACACTAACTATATAATACAGGCTATGAGGGAGGTCTTTATGTATCTGTTTAAACGATCTGTGAGACTAATGGGCCGAACGGATGACTCTAGCAGCCACGAGTTCTGTATTCTAGTCTCTCATATTTTATATAGTAATAGACACCAACACTAACTATATAATACAGGCTATGAGGGAGGTCTTTATGTATCTGTTAAACGATCTGTGAGACTAATGGGCCGAACGGATGACTCTAGCAGCCACGAGTTCTGTATTCTAGTCTCTCATATTTTATATAGTAATAGACACCAACACTAACTATATAATACAGGCTATGAGGGAGGTCTTTATGTATCTGTTTAAACGATCTGTGAGACTAATGGGCCGAACGGATGACTCTAGCAGCCACGAGTTCTGTATTCTAGTCTCTCATATTTTATATAGTAATAGACACCAACACTAACTATATAATACAGGCTATGAGGGAGGTCTTTATGTATCTGTTTAAACGATCTGTGAGACTAATGGGCCGAACGGATGACTCTACCACGAGTTCTGTATTCTAGTCTCTCATATTTTATATAGTAATAGACACCAACACTAACTATATAATACAGGCTATGAGGGAGGTCTTTATGTATCTGTTTAAACGATCTGTGAGACTAATGGGCCGAACGGATGACTCTAGCAGCCACGAGTTCTGTATTCTAGTCTCTCATATTTTATATAGTAATAGACACCAACACTAACTATATAATACAGGCTATGAGGGAGGTCTTTATGTATCTGTTTAAACGATCTGTGAGACTAATGGGCCGAACGGATGACTCTAGCAGCCACGAGTGCTGTATTCTAGTCTCTCATATTTTATATAGTAATAGACACCAACACTAACTATATAATACAGGCTATGAGGGAGGTCTTTATGTATCTGTTTAAACGATCTGTGAGACTAATGGGCCGAACGGATGACTCTAGCAGCCACGAGTTCTGTATTCTAGTCTCTCATATTTTATATAG
>NW_024534897.1:0-17089 GCF_016097555.1 Gigantopelta aegis
GTGAAGATATTCCCTTTGATAACAAACGCTTCTTTCAGGTTTTCAAATCCGTTGACGACTACGACCAAACGGTTCCCGAAGTAAACACTGAAAACGTCGCCACATTGTTTTCTCATTTTTTGGAATGATGTAACAGGGTTTGCCCCGACCTGAAGAATGTTTCCGAGGATGGGTGGGGTGAACAGAGGACCTGGGTCTTCGTGTACACGTCCACCCAAACAGACAAAAAAACGGAAAGACAAGGCCAATGGCCATATTTATTGTTGAAGTTCCTTCCAGCATTGCAACTGGGTTTTTTTTATTAGATCTTTGTTTTCGATATAAAACAAACCCCACAAAAAATCCTTATTTTATATAATTGGTATTTACTGTGTGTGTTTGTGCACTGTATAACGGAGGCAGAAATTGTGCTATTGAAATCTTTTCATCACTGATAAATGGTTTGTTCTGAAAATTGTTCAGAGATAATTCATGAAATGTAAATCACACCAGAGATAGCTTCAATAATCTTTCGGGTCTCACATGAAAAGAAGCAACAGCTACGAAAACAGTGTCCAAACGTTTGCAAAATCTCTTTGTAGGTCAGAATGTTTGATAAAATCTCTTTATACTTCAGAATGTTTTGTGTTAGAAAAACAGGCAATAGGAGGAACAACAACAGTGTCCAACTGTTTGATACAATCTCTTTGTACTTCAGAATGTTTTGTGTTAGAACCACAGGCAATAGGAGGAACAACTGCAAGCTAGATTATTATTATCAGATAATTCTCAAAAACGTAGACCACGACAGAGATGGACTCAGTGGTATTCCAAGTCAACAAAGAGTGGAAAACAACACGAAGACAGTGTCCAAATATTTGAGAAAACGTTTTGTACTTTAAAATGTTTTGTATTAAAACCACTGGCAATAGCTGAAACACACAACACGTATTAGTTTCATTTTAAATATATATTTATATACATATATATAGTAGTGTACTTTTGATCGATATGGTAAAACCACGTGTCCATGTTGGAGAAAGTTTCATTCCAAATAAGCAGATGTTCTACTCATACATCGGGTAGTTACAAGAATAATTCAGTAGACTGTATAATGATTTTTAGCATTTCTTTGGGGACCAGTACCTGTTAGTCAATCACAGCATCAATGATGACTCAACTAAATATCCTTTGGCTTTTCCTTGTGCAGAGATACGATTTTGATATCGGAATACAGTTTTGTCGTTCAGATTATCGTCAAGCATACATTTGTCTGTAATTTTGAACCTTTCTTTTAATACTGTTAATATAGCTCAATTGTAGAGTGCTTGCCTGTCTGTTGTTGGAGGAGAGATCGCCCTTGATGGATTCGATCAGAGCTCCGCGACTGGTGTATCAAAGGCCGTGATTTGTACTGTACAGTTAACCAGTGTCAACACCAATCGTATTATTTCAGTTAACCTGGACGATAAAACCGTTTTTCTCAATCAAGACCGCACATCTGCACAATACAAGAGTTGAATGGGCATTTGACAAAATAGTAGTTGATTCAATGACTTTCTGTCTAGTACCTCGTCTGGAGGAGGACAGCCACTCCCGCGGATATCCTTTACTGGACAATGCAACATTCCTTATCCTAATCGAAAATAGTAGCTCATGAAGTGGCGACAGCGGGTTTCCTCTCTCAATATCTATGTGGTCCCTAACCATATGTTTGACGCCGTATGCTATTAATCGAAAAGAGTAGCCCATGAAGTGGCCACAGCGGGTTTCCTGTCTCAATATCTATGTGGTCCTTAACCATATGTCTGACGCCATATAACCGTAAATACAATGTGTTGAGTGCGCCTTCCTTCATCAATGAGTGATAGTAGTAGGTGTTCGCAAAAGAATAGAATAGAATAGATGTTTAACAACACCACATCACGAATTGTTCGCGAAAGATGTGTTACCGGCTCCGCCAGTGGCAACATTCAAAACATAGGCGTCTTAAGATGAGAGTAACAGAGGGAGCAGTTATAAAGTGAGTTGATTTATCGCAATTTCTACTCGCATGGGGCGAGGGGGCTAGAGTTAGCTTCTATCCCTGCTTCCAATCCCCGAAACATGATAAACAAATGTTACCAGCAGGGCTTGAAACTCACCAGAAAAGTTTGGTGGCCCAAAATAATATATATGGGCCACTAGGATGGGCCACCAGGATGATCAGAGACACTTCGAATGTAAGCCTACTGAAATGGATAATCTAAATAATAAAATTTAAGTAATGTCCGATTTCAATTATCAGTTATTTGTTTTAAATTCCTTAGTGTTTAAAAACTAGGGTATGCTACTTTAAAGATAAAGGCCAACGTATACTACAGGGCTCGAAACTCATCAAACAAGTTTGGTGGCCCAAAATAAATTATACGGGCCACTAAAATTTAATTTTCAGTGGCCAAATCTTGCTTTAAACAAGTGAAA
Organism: Gigantopelta aegis; assembly: GCF_016097555.1. Classification (NCBI taxonomy): domain Eukaryota; kingdom Metazoa; phylum Mollusca; class Gastropoda; order Neomphalida; family Peltospiridae; genus Gigantopelta; species Gigantopelta aegis. The sequence continues at coordinate 2,443 of NW_024534897.1, forward strand.
ATTGGAAACGTTGAAGTATCAATATTTTTAAGTAAGCAAATGAAATATGCTTTAATAAAGTAATATTGATTTTGAATAACCACTTCTAGATAGCAAAAATACATGATATTGAAATCACATGTTCTGAATGGTTACGAATTGGATCAGAAAGTCTTTGTTTTATCAACAATACACCTAACTACATCTGGTATAGGTCAGGTCAGGTCAGGTCATAGGGTTTTACGTGCACATATAGAACAAGCTGTTGTAGCGCACGCCTGTCGTGGACACAAGAGCCGGCCTTGGCTTTAGTTTTGCGAACCACGAGCAAGATTTTAAGGTGGAATAAATATATGTCATACAGTTATTAATAATGGATCATATGCTATCGAAAGAAGATTGCCCAAATACTATCTTTTAGTCGCATTTGGCAATATCGGGCCCGGTAATAGTATACAGTATGCATATATATGGGCGGAGTAAACATACTTTGATGTTTTATGTTTTTCAACATGCGTGATTGAATGACACTTAATATAATGATACTTTAAGCTGCCCGACACAATACTTTGAATAACATTAAATTTAATAGTTGAGAGGTTTTCAGTAATAAATTACGCAAGTGACTTTATATGTCGGGTAAATGTGCCTTGGAAATCAGCCGGAGTATGTACGAAAAATGTTAAAAACGCGTATCAAAACTCTGCAAACGTCCACTCCCGCTGTAACAATACACTGGAGACAGCTTTAATCTCCACGAAAGATATTACTATGCAAGCAGCTGTGACAGACATACAGTCATTGAAAACTGAAACTAATAAAATAATCATATGTCCAAGACCAGTAAGATTCCCACATGTTGCATCTGATTACCATTTATCGTAGACAACATCGGACCATTACCATGAACAAACACTAATGAATATTTATGCTGTATAAAATAGGGAAATAAAATAACACTTATGTACATATTAAGTAAATAGAGAGGAGAGACGAGAGAGAGAGAGAGAGAGAGAGAGAGAGAGAGAGAGAGAGAGAGAGAGAGAGAGAGAGAGAGAGAGAGAGAGAGACACACACACACACACACACACACACATAGAGACTGCTATGCCATTATTATTTGAAGAATGGTATCATTCCACACCACGTGCAGTACTGTAGCGATCACATGAAGGTAATTGCAAGGTTTGTGGATAGGGTTAAGTATTGCTGTTGATGACGTAGTTGGTAATTTCAAGGCTTGTGGATAGGGTTAAGTATTGTTGTTCATGACGTAGTTTCTCATTTCAAGGCTTGTGGATAGGGTTAAGTATTGCTGTTGATGACATAGTTGGTCATTTCAATGGCTTGTGGATAGGGTTAAGTATTGCTGTACCCCCAGGCGATATTCGCTGTCTCTGAGAGTTTTGAATAAATAGCTAGGATTTTAGATATATCGGGGAGAAACATTTGGAAGTATCCAGGGGCACGGACGTCGTCCACCGAACGATCTATATTAGTTCAGACGGGACTTTGGTAAATATATATTTTCTGCTCTGTGTATAACATTGATGTGATTGATGTGACTTTAAATATTTTAATACTGTATTATACCAATATTATTTAGACGGTGCTGCCGGTCATCTGACGCAGTATTCTGTAGGCTCGCCGTTCTGATATATATATATATATATATATATATATATATATATATATATATATATATATATATATATATATATATATATATATATATATATATATAAAGCTTAGCCAGTCATCATAGAGGACCTTGGTAAACTGTAGGTTATTGTCTTTATTGTGATAGGTACCAGTATTAATTCTGTATTACAAGGTTATTGAATGAGTAGTTAGGGTTAATTAAAAATTAACCAGTTAGGAATAGTGTTGTAATTCCTTTATTAATTAAGTTCCCCTGGAAGCGTTTCTCCATTATCGCACGTGTGTGTGTGTGTTAGCGTTTCTCAATTATCACACGTGTGGGTGTTGTGTCACGGTGAAGTGATTAGCATATTGTGTAAACTAGACACCTAGAGATTAACTAATTAAGTGATCAGTTCTGGGTTGTTATTATTGTTGTTATTAATTAACTACTGCGGCAGTACATTTGTCAGCGTAGGTTAATACAGATTCCAAAGTGTATTGTGTTTTTGTTGTGTTTTCTAGTGAACTAAACGTGCTATAGTAATATATACTTTATATAAGATCTTATCTCTGATCATACCTAGACGAGCCACATTAGGGTATAACCGCCCGGTACAGAGAGATCTAATAGATATACAGTTAGGAGAGATATTTGGACAATCGTGTTTTATTCAGTTACGGGTATTATAGAATCCCCGTGACACTACTAATCGAAAAATGCAGCGGGTTTCATCTCAAAATTACCAAATGCTTGACATCCAATAGTCGATGATTAATAATTCAATGTGCTCTAGTGTTGTCGTTAAACAAAACAAACTTTAACGTTGATAAATCAACTAACTTTATAACTGCTCCCTCTGTTACTGTCATCTTAAGACGCCTATGTTTTGACTGTTGCCACTGGCGGAGCAGGTAACACATATTTCGCGAACAATTCGTGATGTGGTGTTGTTAAACAGCTATTCTATTCTATTCTCTTGCGAACACCTACTACTATCACATATTGATGAAGGAAGGCGCACTCAACACATTGTATTTACGGTTATATGGCGTCAGACATATGGTTAAGGACCACATAGATATTGAGAGAGGAAACCCGCTGTCGCCAATTCATGGACTACTCTTTTCGATTAACAGCATACGGTGTCAGACATATGGTTAGGGACCACATAGGTATTGAGACAGGAAACCCGCTGTCGCCACTTCATGAGCTACTCTTTTTGATTAAAGGCTAAAGGCTAAAAGGACTTTACGTGCACAATCAGAGCAAGCTGTTGTAGCGCACGCCTATACTGGGCACAGGGACCGGCCTTGGCCGGATCTCTCTGTCCAGGACAGGAAAAGGGGGGGGGGGGGGGGTAGAGAAGGGACGCCTGCACTGGCAAGTGCAAGGGAGCACCAGCAGTCCAAGTATTGGTGACAGGCGGAATGTAATTGGTGCTATGGAATTTTGAGTGTCCCGTAGGATTATGCCAAAGAGAAAGAGGTGCGCGTTTACATGAGGGAGATTTGGCGCAATTTTGATGGTCGTTCTAGTTGAAAAATGAAGAGAGCTAGTAGGTTTCGCTTTTTAGTAATCCGAGAGTAGCTCTTTATTATGACCTGTTTGGTGCTGTAGGGTGTCTCCCTAGGTTGCCCGTAGGGCCCTTAGAAAGGGCCTGATCTCTTCTGATCGTGGCATGACAACCCATTTTTGATTAGCAGCAAGGGATCTTTTATATGCACCATCTCACAGACAGGATAGTATATGCCACGACCTTTGTTATACCAGTTGTGGAGAAATAGCCCAATGGGTCCACCGACAGGGCTCGATCCTGGACCGACCGCGCATCAAGCGAACGCTTTACCACTTGGCTACGTCCCGCCCCCAGTCACTGATGAATGCATGTCATCACAGTTGCATTTATTCCAATAAGCGTTATCCTGTTACTCGAGGATAAGGAATGTTGCATTGTCCAGTAAAGGATATCCGCGGGATTGGCTGTCCTCCTCCAGACGAGGTACTAGGTAGAAAGTCATCGAATCAACTACTAGTTTGACAAATGTCCATTCGACTCTTGTATGGTGCAGATATGCGGTCTTGATTGTGAAAAACGGCTTTTATCGTTCAGGTTAACTGAAATAATACGATTGGTGTTGAAACTGGTGAACTGTACAGGCAGTGCAGTACAAACCACGGCCTTTGATACACCAGTCGCGGAGCTCTGATCGAATCCATCAAGGGCGATTTCTTCTCCAACAACAGACAGACAGGAGCTCTACAACTGAGCTCTATTAACAGTATTAAAAGAAAGGTTCAAAATTTACAGACAAATGTATGCTTGACGATAATCTGAACGACAAAACTGTATTCCGATATCAAAATCGTATCTCTGCACAAGGCAAAATCCAAAGGATATTACGTTGAGTCAAAGACTGAATTAAAAACCAGTGATAGTGGCAGTGTTAGAAGTAGTGACAGCAGTAGTGACAGTGACAGTATTAGTAGTGACAGTGATTACAGTGTTCATTATCAAGGAGTGAAAGGTGTACACGACAGTTTTAAAACAAAGGAAGGAATGTGTCAAAAGATGTGATCGATTGCTACAACCTAAAACCAGACGTTAAGAAAAAAATTAAAGTTTGTTTTATTTAACGACGACGCTAGAGCACATTGATTTTTTTATCTTATCATCGGCTATTGGACGTCAAACATATGGTCATTCTGACACTGTTTTTAGAGGAAACCCGCTGTCGCCACATAGGCTACTCTTTTTACGACAGGCAGCAAGGGATCTTTTATTTGCGCTTCCCACAGACAGGATAGCACAAACCATGGCCTTTGTTGAACCAGTTATGGATCACTGGTCGGTGCAAGTGGTTTACACCTACCCATTGAGACTTGCGGAGCACTCACTCAGGGTTTGGAGTCGGTATCTCGATTAAAAATCCCATGCCTCGACTAGGATCCGAACCCAGTACCTACCAGCCTGTAGACCGATGGCCTGCCACGACGCCACCGAGGCCGGTCAGACGTCAAGAACAACTGCTTCAAGGAATCCCAAGAAATACAAACGAGTGGTGGTTTTCAAGGACAGTTTGTCAAAAGAGACAGTGCATTAATATACATCAAGTACAACGCGAGTATTTACCGGTTCGATGTGAGGGGTAGGGCTGCAACAAGTCCCTGTTGTTAAAACTTGTTATCTGTAATTAGACAGAATAAACATTTAAAAAACAAAAATTAATAAAAATAAAAAAAAATAAAAAAATTGATGGAAAGATCAAACCTTGATTTAGCTTGCGATTCTGCAGTTATGGATTTAGAGTTTAATGAGTTGTACATATCCTTGCATCCTCTTTGACTTTTTAATAAAAGTTTAAGTTCAAATTGAAGAATGGGATTATTAACCGTTTAGAAGTTGTATATTTCATAATTATCTAAACCATATAGGGGGCGGGATTTAGCTCAGTAGGTTGAGTGCTCGCTTGAGTTGCTTGCGTCGCAGGATCGAACCACCTCAGTGGGTCCTTTCAACTGAATGTTTTTCTCGTTCCAACCAGTGCACCACAACCGATCAAAGACCGTGGTATGTGCTTTCCTGTCTGTGGGAATGTGCATATAAGAGATTCCCTTGCTGCATTAAGAACATTGCAAAACATAGCCGATGATTAATTAATCGATGTGGTGTTGTTAAACAAAACAATCGTATTCTTCTTCTAAACCATATTTGTATGTGTTTACTGCATTTGTTAATGAAGCATAACTAATTCCCGTCGTTTGGTCCATTGAGTTATTTCTCTTTCCAGTCAGTATTCCACAATTGATGTGCGGTCGGTCTAGGGACGATCTCCTTCGGTGGATCCTTTGGGCTATTTCTCGTCCCAGCCAATGCTCTACATCTGGTGTAACAAAGGCCGTGGTATGTACTGACCTGTCTGTGGGATGATGCATATAAAAGATCCCTTGCTGCTAATCGAAAAGGGTAGCCCATGAAGTAGCGACAGCGGGTTTCCTCTCTCAATATTTGTGAGGTCCTTAACTATATGTCTTGAGTGCGTCGTTAAATAAAACATGTTCTTCTTTCCTACCACAACTGGCAACTCAACTAGGGCGGGCCTGAGAAAAATGTGCAAAACCAGTCTGGCCGGGACCCAAGGGGTGGATATCTTGGGTACGGTTAGAAAGGCCAACCCCTACGTCGGGATATCAAACTTCACGGTACGGAACAATGGATATTTGGACATCTTACTCCTCCACCCCTGTGAGTAAGAAATAATCTACGTTGACAGTGTGTCTTACAAATTATATGATTGTGAAAGTAAACCCGTCAAATGTGCTAAATGCCAGAGGTGGGGTCATACTGTTAAACGTTATAAGAGTACCAGGGAACACCCTACTGTTTTGTGCTAATTGTCGGGGACCTCATTGCACACATGACAAGAGCTGCCCTGATTACCGAAGGGCCATCCGAATCCTAACGGACAACAGTGTACCGACGGGGAAAACAGGGGGGGGGGGGGGGGGGGGGGGGGGGGGGGCAACTTGCTGCTCATCAACCCTCCCATCTCGGGATTAGTTAAATCTAATCAAAATTTTGCCGCCGCCATCTGAGGATCTCGGTGTGGGGGGCTGACCGTGGCTCCGCTCAGGGGAAATATTTGTCTAATTCTAATCCAGCCATCTCAGCTCTGGACATGGTGATGCTTATTTCCGGTTTGTACTTGAACAGAGCTATGATTAAAGTCCCCCATGATACATTTACTTTGGAGGATATCGAGTCAGCCTCTAAAGCAGCCTGTGGCCTACTTAGTGAACATCTACCGGTTAATATGGATTGTCAGTCAGTAGCCAAGAGAAATATCTCTTGGTATAAAAACAGGGATCTAATAGACCTCTCTCACATTCCACTGCGCATGTCCTTGTCGCGGAGCAACTGGTGGACGCTAACCGTGAACTCACGAGAGATCTCGCAAAAATAGCCCTGTGTATAAGTTGGAGGGCATAGACAATGGGAGGCCATTAATGGGAATATGAATATCTCCATGAGTAATTATTCTATCAGTAGCGAACCGGAAAACCCTGTCGACATCCAACAAAGACTTATTGGAGACATTTGTGAATTGTTGCTTATCACAAAATAAAAATATATTTTGTTGTTAACGCCCGAGAAACCATCGGTTCGGATCCCTACACGATAAATATCTGATATGGGCTGAAGTAATATGAATGTGTGTGCGTGCGCGCGCGTGTATGTATGCAAATATTTATCGTATTTAACATGATTTAAATATTTATAAAGCATTATACGGATAAATACATTCAGGATTCTTGTCGGGATTTCTTTTCTCCCAGTTATTTAAAATTTTGTTCGGTATTTGATTATAACTGTAGCAAACACATTCCACTGAAGTTAATTTTATTGTATACATCTGTTTTGGATGTTTGTTTACCAATAAACAGGGCCAGACGTTGGAAATAGTTTTGGAAATGGCTGATCTGGTCTGTTTAAATGATGGCACCGCTACCTTTTTATCAGAGGCTCACAGTATTTGGTCTTGTCTCGACGTCACTTGTGTTTTACGCAGCATGGCTGCCAAATACGAGTGGGAGGTTCTGGATGACCTAGGTAGTGATCATCTTCCTTACAATTTTACATTTAATATTCACAATAATTTTCAGGAAGTTACTAAAGATAAAAACCGTTTTAATTTTAATAAAGCTGATTGGCCTAAATTCGAGACAATGTGTGCTGAACTTGGATCATGATCAGATCAGAAATACTAATTTAGATTTATTTAATGATAATTAATATTAATAATTTTATTAATACAGCTAAATTAATTATTCCAGTTCATTTTAATAAGTTTAAAAGAAAACTAGTCCCTTGGTGGACTAATGAATTAAGTGAATTAAAAAATAAGAGAAGTAAATGTAGAAAAATGTTAAGGAAAAATAAAACAGATATAAATATTAAAAATTTTAAACAAAGTAAATTTGATCTAGTCTATAATATTACTAAAGCCAAAAAAAGCCTCATAGGACCAGTTTTGTGGCTCCATTAACTCGGAATCTAATGTTAAAGAAGTATGGTCTAAGATCAAGAGAATCCAGGGGAAACCACCTACTACTAGCGCAGTCGTAAACAACAGTAAAATTCATAAAACTAATCAGGATAAAGCTAATATTTTAGGAGCTACTTTAAGAAAAGAAATTCGGCTACAAACTAATTACTCAAAAGAATTCCAAATGAGAAAAATTAAAATTGAAAAAAGTAGTCCGGTCCCACTGGAAACTGAAACTCAGAACAATATCAGTAATTATGATGTATCATTTACAATCCAGGAAATGCTCAATGCTTTCAGTCACCGTAACGCCTCTGTACCTGGGCCGGATAAATTTATTTATTTTTAAAGGGGCATTCCTGATTTTGCTACATTGTAAGATGTTTCCGAATAATACAATATTTCTACGATTAAACTTACATGATAAATATTTTTTCTTGTTTAGAATATCAGTGTCTGTATATTCAATGTGTTTCTGGTCGTCTTAATATTTGTAAGAAGCCCAAACTGGATTTTGTCTTCAAATAATTTCGTACGTACGAAAAAACTATATATTATGCAGAAAAATATATTTGATATGTAATTACAATCGTTAAAACGTCTGTGTTAGTCCTTAACATCTTAAAAAGTGCAGCAAACTCAGGAATGTCCCTTTAAAAAATTTGCTTACTGAAACCCTTGAGCTTTTTACGAAATTTTAAAATTTAGTCTGGAGTGAGGGATTTATTTACCGTCCAATATCTTTAACATCCAGCGTTTGCAAGACCATGGAATGTATGGTTAACAACCGCCTTTCCCACTACCTGGAAACAAAGAATTTATTGTCTGTTTTTTAAAGTGGATTTAGAAAACATCATTCCATTACCGACCATCTTGTACGTCTTCAATCTGAAATTAAAGATGCTTTTTCGGAATGGACACGAGGTGGCCGGTGTATTTGTGGATATAGAAAAGGCTTAAGACATGGTCTGACGACGTGGTTTGTTACTCAAAATTTATAAAATGGGCATTAGAGGAGCTATGTTTTCATTCATAGACCAATTTGTAAAAGATAGAACTTTTGTTGTAAATGTTAATGAATACCTTTTGCCCAAATTGGAACTGGAAAATGGAATCCCTCAGGGCTCGGTGGTTGGGATATTTATTAATGATTTGGCTGATGCACTCATCGATACTAACAACAGTGATAAAACTGAATTAAGTATCGGGCTTTTTTCCGATGATACTGCTTTTTGGTGAATTAGAAAATCCACTGACCATATTAAAATTGATCTCCAAAAAGATTTAAATAATTTAGATAGATGGTCAAAGACCTAAGGAGTTACCATTTTTCAATCAAAAACTAATAATATTTGTTTTTCAAAAATCCTGGAAATGTAAATCTATTATAGATTTAAATCTTATATTTAATAATAATATAAGAAAACAGGTACAATCTGTCAAATTTCTGGGTGTGATATTTGACCATTGCCTGAGTTGTGGAGAACACATAGCTGAAGTAGTTGCTAATTGTACTCGGTATATTAACCTAATCAAAATATTGTCAGCTATCCTGAGGGGCTCCGATAGAAAAACTCTGTTAATGATCTTTGAGGCATTCATTGTCTCGCCTTTACAGTAGCGAGAGAGAGAGAGAGAGAGAGAGAGAGAGAGAGAGAGAGAGAGAGAGAGAGAGAGAGAGAGAGAGAGAGGGGGGGGGGGGGGGGGGGGGGGGGGGGGGGAGAGAGGGAGAGAGAATCGTCTTTGAATCGGTAAGTATTATTTTCGTGAGATTTGATAATTTTTATGGCATTTTAGATCAGTTAATGTTGACTAAAATTAGGCAAAAAATAAAAAAGTCGTGTTTACTTACCGGCATTTGTGGCCAACTATCCAGTATTTATGTCTATTATTCCCGATAACAGTGGTTTTCTGACCAGAATTTGTTTTAAAAACAAACTGTGATTCATATCCCAATATTTGGTGATTTTCGTTGTTGGTAAAACGATCAAATGCATTATCAAATTAGCTGTCACAATCAGCTATCGATCCCAGAAAATGACCGCGATGTGCTGCCATTGTTGTCAAGCCAAACTACTTGCCGAAAACCACTTTTTCAACTCAAAATATACAGGAAACCGAGTTGTCTTCTGTTTCCTATTACACAAGTCTTTCCGGTGAGTGTCATGTGCAAACCGGCGGGAAATATGAATTGGGGAATGCACTGTATACAGTATGTTAATTGGCGTGACGTCAGGTGAGATATCTCGCCTGCAGTAGTCAGAAGGTTAAGAAAGGTACATAGACTTTTCATCATTTATTTGTAATATGGGCATTTGCTGAGAAAGCTCATAGTAACTACCTGTTTTCCAAAATCCAGCAGTTCTCCTTACATAAAAGCAATTGTCCCATTTCATTTCTTTTTCTAAAAATACATTGCTTAACACCACAGCATAAATTTCTGTGTTTCAAAAAATGTCCCTGATCAAACATTTAACACATATTTTACAACCCTTGCAACTAAGAAACTGTCCACGACAAAAACGCATGCCATTGAAAAAAACCCTGAATATACATGTAGTCCAAGGGCAATTGCAGGGGTGGATTTTATGACCTGGCTGATTAAACAGTGAGCTAGGGTGTTGTTAAATATTCCTTTCTTTTCCAGACACAGTGCCATCCGTTGTCCGTGGGCGAAACTCCGTACTAAAGAAGAGCTGGAGAAGTTGGGTGGGAAACGAGTTGATGTTGTGCAGACTGACAACGGAGAAGTGAAAACGGTACGTAGAAAAGGGAGTTAGATGTAGCTAATTGAAAAATAACTAATTTTGAAGAAAAGAAAAAAAAGGTTGTACACAGGCCATAGAATTTCAACTTTCATGGGAAACACTTTTTCAATTGAGGGACGAGACCAGTGGCAAAGTGCTCTCTTGATGCGCAGTCAGTTTGGGATCGATCCCCGTCAGTGGGCCTTTTCGGCAATTTTTCACTCCAGCCAGTGCACCACGACTGGTATATCAAAGGCCGTGGTATGTACTACCCTGTCAGTGGGTGGAGATGGAGAGAGGTGGGTGGAGATGGAGAGAGAGAGAGAGAGAGAGAGAGAGAGAGAGAGAGAGAGAGAGAGAGAGAAGAGAGAGAGAGAGAGGTGGGTGGAGATGGAGAGATAGGTGGGTGGAGATGGAGAGAGAGAGAAGGGTGGAGATGAAGAGAGACAGTTGGGTGGAGATGGAGAGAGAGAGAGAGGTATGTGGAGAGAGAGAGAGAGAGAGAGAGAGAGAGAGAGAGAGAGAGAGAGAGAGAGAGAGAGGAGAGGGAGAGAGAGAGAGAAAGAGGTGGGTGGAGATGAAGAGAGAGAGGGTGAGGAGTGGGTAGAGAGAGGTGGGTGGAGATGGAGAGATGGGTGGAGATGGAGATGGAGAGAGAGAGAGGTGGGTGGAGATGGAGAGAGAGAGAGTGAGGTGGGTGGAGATGGAGAGAGAGGTGGGTGGAGATGGACAGAGAGAGAGAGAGGTGGATGGACAGAGAGAGAGAGAGAGAGAGAGAGAGAGAGAGAGAGGGGGGGTGGAGATGGAGAGAGAGAGAGGTGGGTGGAGATGGAGAGAGGTGGGTGGAGATGGAGAGAGGTGAGTGGAGATGGAGAGATAGGTGGGTGGAGATGGAGAGAGAGAGAGAGAGAGAGAGAGAGAGAGAGAGAGAGAGAGAGAGAGAGAGAGAGAGAAGGGGTGGAGATGGAGAGAGACAGTTGGGTGGAGATGGAGAGAGAGAGAGAGAGATGGAGAGAGAGAGAGAGAGAGAGAGAGAGAGAGAGAGAGATAGGTGAGTGGAGAGAAGAGAGAGAAAGAATTTGGGTGGAGATGAAGAGAGAGAAGGGTGAGGGAGTGGGTAGAGATGGAGAGAGAGAGAGAGATGAGGTGGCGTGGAGAGATGGAGAGACAGGTGGGTGGAGATGACAGACAGAGAGAGAGAGTGAGGTGGGTGGAGATGGAGAGACAGGTGGGTGGAGATGGACAGAGAGAGAGAGAGGTGGATGGACAGAGAGAGAGAGAGAGAGAGAGAGAGAGAGAGAGAGAGAGAGAGAGAGAGGGGTGGGGTGAGAGATGGAGAGAGAGAGAGGTGGGTGGAGAGATGGAGAGAAAGGTGGGTGGAGATGGAGAGATAGGTGAGTGGAGAGGAGAGAGAGAGAGAGAGAGAGAGAGAGAGAGAGAGAGAGAGAGAGAGAGAGAGAGAGAGAGGGGTGGAGATTGAGAGACAGTGGGGGTGGAGATGGAGAGAGAGAGAGAGAGAGAGAGAGAGAGAGGAGAGAGAGAGAGAGATTGAGAGGTGGTGGGTGTAAGAGATGAAGAGAGAGGGAGCGAGGGTGGAGATGGAGAGATGAGGTGGAGATGAAGAGATATGAGAGGTGGGTGGAGATGGAGAGAGAGAGAGGTGGGTGGAGATGGAAAGAGAGAGTGTGGAGGGGGAGGTGGATGGAGAGAGAGAGTTGTTTGGTGAGAGAGAGAGGTGAGAGGAAGAGAGAGAGAGAGAGAGAGCGGTGTGGTGGAGTTGATGCTGATGGGAGAGTGGTGGTGGGTCGAGATGATGAGAGAGAGAGAGAGAGGAGAGAGAGGGAGAGAGAGAGAGAGAGAGAGAGAGAGAGAGAGAGAGAGAGAGAGAGAGAGAGAGACGTGGGGGGGGGGCAGGGAGATAGATCGCTAGAGGCGGAGGGACAGGGAGGTAGAGGGGAGAGGTGGTGTGAACAGGAAAGGGGGGGGGGGGGGGTTTGAGATCTAGAGATAGTCATATAGAGAGTGTTGGCAATATGACTCAGTTTTCTCATTTAATCGCTTTATCTATCAGTCAATCTCTAAATTTTCATAACATCACCTTTCATTAGTCCCCTACCAATCCAACTGGAGCGGATTTGGAGAATACTCAATGAGCTACGAGACTATATCGTTTATCTTGCACGAGTGAATTGATGTTGTCCTTGTAAAGTTTGATGACCAAATAAGTTTAGCAATTACGTACAAGATATGAAATACAGACAACCTGATTGGATGTTGAATTTATTTGTACACATTATTTCATTGATACAGCATTTCTGAATGTATCCAGCAGTAACACGTTGTCACGGTGTCAACGTCGTCACTTTAATGTCAACTGATGAAACGGAGGGGTACATCTACCAAAATGTTGAGAGAGGCTCAATAATGTGTATGTGCACCAGATGTTTTATTTTATCATCGGCTAATGGACGTCAAACATATGATCAAATGAAACCCGCTGTCGCCACATAGGCTACTCTTTTACGACAGGCAGCAAGGGATCTTTTATTTGCGCTTCCCACAGGCAGGATAGCACAAACCATGGAATTTGTTGAACCAGTTATGGATCACTGGTCGGTGCAAGTGGTTTACACCTACCCATTGAGCCTTACGGAGGACTCACTCAGGGTTCGGAGTCGGTATCTGGATTAAAAATCCCATGCCTCGACTGGGATCCGAACCCACTACCTACCAGCCTGTAGACCGATGGCCTAACCACTGCGCCACCAATGCCGGTATAGTTTATCTTTACATTGTTTTGTGTATTCTCCATTTCAGAATGTGATTGATGAACCACTGTCCATTTTGAGAATTTGTAGACACTTTTGTCAGCAGTTGATCGTGTTGAAGTTGTATTAATACAACATGTTTACGCAGGTAAATCAAGAACATGACGGCAAAAAACCATGGGGAGTGGTTTCAGTTCGATGGGATCAAACATTATATATATATATATATATATATATATATATATATATATATATATATTCTTTAAAAAAAACGTAATTGTAAAGTATATATATATATATATATATATATATATATATATATATATATATATTCTTTAAAAAAACGTAATTGTAAAGTATATTAGCTGTCGGGAATGGTTATATGATAATAGTGAATTAACTGGCCAAAAATTACAACCTGTAGTTCAGTATTACAGTAGGTTTTATGACCACCAAAGATCTTGAAGGACGATTGGGGTTAGAAGTGAAATTTTAAAGTTTACGTTGTTTTGATTGTTTGTTGTTGTTTGTTCGTTTGTTTTGTTAGTTTTTTTGTTTGTTTGTTGGGTTTTTTGTGTGTGTGTTGTTTTGTTTTGTTTTTGGGTTTTGCTTTTTTTTTTTTTTTTTTTTTTTTTTTTTTTTTTTGGGGGTGGGGGGGGGGGGGGATTTATCAGTAGTGGGTGATACCGCCACGATGTGTCAGACATGCATTCAATCGACGAGGCATACTGCGTATGAATCTCCCAATGGCCATTTGAGGGAGTCTGTTCCACTCCTCTTGCAGCGCCTGACCAAGTACCGCTAACGTGGTCGGCGGTCTTTGACGTTGACGCACACGTCTCGCTATCAGGTCCCAGATGTTCAATGGGAAAAATGTCTGGGCTCATTGCTGGCCATGGCATTCGATAGATGTTGTGCTGCTGGAGGTGAGCATTGCCGATTCGTGCATGGTGAGCACGGGCATTGTCGTCCTGAAAAACAAAACGTCGACCTACACGCCTAGCAAACGGAACGACAAAGGGCGTCAGTATGTTGTCCCTGTAGTACTGCCCAGTGACCCTTCCTTGCACAATATGGAGGGGGGGGGGGGGTATGCCAGTCATAGTGATACCACCCCACACCACAACCGATCCACCGCCAAATCTGTCATGCTATCGCAGTGACGTTGGCATGCTGTTCATTTCGTCGTTGCCAGACCCGACCACGCCTGTCTAGGAAGTCCAAAGTGAACACGGACTCATCTGAAAACATGGCACGTGACCAACGACGAATACCCCAGTTTTGACGCTCCCTACACCATTCACGTCTGTGGGCAATGTGACGATTTGTCAAGGTAGGCACAAACCGGGGCCGTGGAGCATGAAGACGGGCTGCGTCAAGAAGATTTCTAATCGTCTGACCCGTACCTCGGACACCAGTAGCCTGATGAAGGTTTGCAACAATTTGATTTGCCGTTTGATTTGA
>NW_024534898.1:0-16968 GCF_016097555.1 Gigantopelta aegis
GAGGGAATTGGGCTGATTTAAGGTGGGGGGTCTGAGGTAATAATTTTACCAAAGAATTGGTGTGGGTTGAGGACTGAGATAATAATTTTACCAAAACATTGTTTGTGGGGGGGGGGGGGGGGGGGGGGGGGGGGGGGGGGGAGGGAGGGGGTCTGAGGTAATGATTTTACCAAAGAATTGGTGTGGGTTGAGGACAGATAATAATTTTACCAAAACATTGTTGGGGGGGGGGGGGGGGGGGGGGGAGGGAGGGGGGGGTCTGAGGTAATGATTTTACCAAATAATTGGTGTGGGTTGAGGACTGAAGTAATAATTTTACCAAAACATTGGTGTTGTGGATGGGGGTGGGGCTGAGGTAATAATTTGACAAATGAATTGGTATGGGGGAAGACTGAAGTAATGATTTCACCAAATAATTGGTGTGGTGTGGAAGGACTGAGGTAATGATTTGACCAAATCATTTATGTGTTGGGTGGGGAACTGAGTTAAGTTGACAATGGTAGACTGGGGTAAGATTTAGAGAATAACTAACGAGCTACGAGGAATTATGAATTATCTGTCCCTCGTGAATGAATGTTGTAAACCCGAGCCTTTGGCGAGGGTTTTACAACATTCATTCACGAGGGACAGATAATTCGTAACTCCTCGTAGCGAGTTGGTTATTCTCTTTATTACCCATTGTCAATTTTAACTGATTTTTAATGTAAAAATATTCCTTTGCAGTCTACAACAAAGCCATCAGCCATTACGTCATATAATCTTATGCGCATTACATGACGTAATGTAAGTGACGTTATAGCATAACAGCGTTCTTGTTACAGCCAAATGTTTACAGTACAAAATAATACAACTGTATTTGCATTTGAAAATAATTATTTTTTATATATTACTAAAGCCGCTGCTTATTAAACTATACCATTTCATGTTTACGAAACAAATGAGTCTATTTGTTTTTGTAAATCTTTGTAGATAGTATAACGTATGTGTAATCTGACTCATGAATGGAAACATTATATGAATGAAAGTGAAGTTCCGGCCATGCCAAGCAACCAACCAAACGTCGTGATTTTTAAGCCAGCCAATCAGTGGCTGTAGAAGCAATCTGCACACTGTGCAGAGATCGAAAAAATATTACCCTGTATATTTGAGCCCATACAAAAGCTAATAGCAGGTATCTGGCTTGGATAGCCGCAAGAGATAAACACTTGTTGCAGTTGGAGAGACAAGGACTGGGATGTGGGGTGGACAGTGAAAGAAGTTGAACGATACATGTAGTAGGCTCCAAACTGAGCACTAGATTCGGAGGATAAAATTCAAGGACAATGGCAGTGCATGGGACAGGACATTGTCACATTATCATTTTGGCTTCTATGTGCATGTGGATAATAAACATTTATATGTTAACATTTTACTTCAGATCTAGGTTTTGTTTGTGTTATTATTATTTTTTTAAATTACATTATATATTAATATTTTAATTTGTTTTAGATTTATGGTTTTATAAAAGTGTACCCATAATGGCCTCCGTGTGTTAGTCACTGCTGATCAATGTACTGTATTCATCCATTCCTGAAAGGTAAAATTTGTTAACTCCTTACTGATTTGTTAAAAATAACTATAAATACAGTACCATATGATTCTATTTTTAATACCCTACACGTCCCCTTTAGTTATTTAATAATATAACAAACATGGTCACAGTTTGCCATTCACATAGTTACAAAACACATTTTTCAAGTACAAACGAGTCAATCTCTCAATATTTTTGCATAATTAACTTGAGAATTCTTGGTAACGATAAAAAGTAAACAGAAAAATCTACCACATACATTCATTAAATTAGCAGTCAGCATAGTCAAAGGGTTATAGGTCATTTCCACCCTCACTCCCCGGATATGTCCACCCCTACCTTCTGGATATCCCCCCCCCCCCCCCCCCCCCAATGTGAAACCCCCAGTACATTTTGCCACTGGACAATCCACCAAGTGCATATTCCCCTGGTCATTTCCCCCCACCCATATAATACAAGCAACTCTTTGAACATAATTAAAACAATCAGAGAGGCCATGGAATGTGTGAGATTACTTTAGAGGCTTTGTGTACCACTTTCAGCCATAGCTTTAAACTAGTCAACTTTTACATACCGTACTCAACAACAACTGGTTTTATCCACAGCTTGAACATTAATGTCTACACTTCTTTTGAAAAAGAAATCTAAAATAGACAGCAGGTCAATTAATATGGGTGACAAGGTCAACACAATTAGGTCCAGCCGAGCCTTTTGCATATGTATGCCACAATTAAATAAATGTATATTAACCCAAAATATTTGTTAAAAGGCACAAATATTAAGTTAAAATCTGCCACCTCTGACAATACAATATCATTTTAATTAAATTAATCATGAAAACTATATTCCAAATTAATGTAATGGTCATTTATAATCCATTTAGAGAAATAAGGCCCACTAAATCTGTGATTGAGCGCCTTTAATGGGTAGAAAAAACACCCCAAAAAGTCATACTTTTCTTTTCTTTTTTTACAACTCTAAAAGTCAATATGGCCACGTAAATAGCTCATTTGAAAGCTTATTTTTGTTGCATTTAGTTTATTACAAACATTTGCGTGATAATTAAAATTATGTCACTAATTAACTCCAGTAACTGGGGTAAAAAGCACAGGTCTAAATAAATAGTTTTAAAGAGACAGACCCTAGTTTTTAAACTTAAATTAGGACTATAAAGTTGCTCGAGGTATAATTTTTTGTCAACTTCTTAATTTAAGCCCTGGGACTAATTTTAGATAAATTTTATCTTCTTCAAGGTGGTACATAAACCCGGCAACTTGTCACCTATGGGATTTTATTTGGTATAGTACGCGTACAGCCTATACGGTTAATCAAAATAACTATATGAATGGTTGTAAATTGTAGTAAGGCAATCTTTTGAAGCTACAAAAATACATAAACATTAATTTTAACTGTAACAAATAGAAAATCGATGACAAAATTAAACAATACTATCAAAAGGAATTTGAAAACAAAACATCTTACATAAAAAAGTGGCACCTATAGATACAAAGTTGGCAATATATGTACATGTAACAACCTATATAATAATACTCTTACAAATGTTACTTATTTAGATTTGCTACCCACAAAAACATAAATGTTCTGCAATTAAAAACTAAGAACAAGCTCACATAATTTAAATATTGAAACTGGAAGATATAAAAATCATAAAATTCCAAGAAAATAAATATTTGGGCCTTTTTTTTTTCCAAACAACATTATAACAAATTTCATGAAACATATATTTTAAAATACTTAATCATTAAAAATTATCATACACAAGAAATTGCCATTAAATTATGCTTATTAATGCTAAACCCTTTAGATGTGTATTTATGTACATATAAATTAGCTCCTTTTTCACCATGTAGACTTAACCAGAGTTAAAAAAACTAAAAAAACTAAACATTGTGTAGACAGGTCTACATTTCTTTCCTTCCCTGCCTATAAAATGACTACAAAAATACACCCCACAATGAATACTTACCTGTACACCCATCATGGAGAAATGCTGGTGACTTGTCAAAGAAAGGTAAAGTGTTTACTTGATCAACACATGACTGAATCATAGTTACCTTTGTTGTAGGCTGTGGGCATTTCTTGGAAAGAGAAAATGAAAGTAATAGTTTCCCCAAGTGTTTTCAGATTAACCATTAACAATGAGTCATAGTACATAGTACTTTATATGCATGTGACTGCACCAAAACCAACTGAGTGTTCCAACATTACCATAATTGGCCACATCAAGGTGCAGGCCTGGCTGTTCTGCCCAGGGGAAAGAATACATTAATTCTTCTTTTCTTTTCTGTTTTTTTTTTTTGGTCATTGCTCAAATAAATACTGAAATGTGTATATTACCATGAGGCACAGAGCAAAAGTTTCTGTTATAAGGCCACATTGAAAAATAAGTATATATGAGAGTCCTTTTTTTCTTTTCTTTTTTAAGGGCCGAGACGTAGCCCAGTGGTACAGCGCTTGCTCGATGCGTGGTCGGTGTGGGATCGATCCCCGTCGGTGGGCCCATTGGGCTATTTTTCGTTCCAGCCTGTGCACCACAACTGGTATATCAAAGGCCGTGGTATGTACTACCCTGTCTGTGGGATGGTGCATATAAAAGATTCCTTGCTGCTAATCGAAAAGAGTAGCCCATGAAGTGGCAACAGCGGGTTTCCTCTCTCAATATCTGTGTGGTCCTTAACCATATGTCTGACGCCACATAACCGTAAAATACAATGTGTTGAGTGTGTCGTTAAATAAAACATTTCTTTCTTTCTTTCCAAATATGTGGGAAAGACAAAGATCTTCATTTATATATATAGGCCATATATCTTTTTAATGAAATGGAAGGCAAAAACCTAACCACTGGTAGGCTATCTTCAGAACTTAACCACTGCCATCATAGGCTGTCTTCTATATTTCATGTTTGTATTGGTTTGAGCTAGATGATGTATTTGAGAGAAAATATTTTCTGAAACACTATCATTAAAGGTGTATTCAGTGGTGCAGCAATGGGGGGGGGGGGGGCATGGGGGCAATGCCCCCCTCCAATCGAACATTTAAAAAAAAATTTTTTTTACTGTATTAAATTTTATAAAATCATACATACATACATAGTATGGGTTGCTAACCCCCACTCCCCCAGTATAAAATCCTGGCTATGCCAGTGGGTGCATTACCATAGATGTGAGTGACATTTGTTTGCTATTTTAACATTTGTGATAAGGCCTGAAAAAACCCATGTGTTTCAGGGTTCATCCTTGAAAAAAAAATAGGGTAGGTAGGTACAAACTTCTTTTCTTCTTCTTTTGTTTTGTGTGTGTGTGTCACATCAGGGTTGCAAACAAAATAAGGGATTATAGTTTTTATTTAATTTTTTATTATTATTATTATTTGCTTCCAAATGTCTTAGGGTCGCTACATAAACTCAGGGTAGGACTGGAAACCGGAAACACATATTTTTGTTTTTAAGGCCTACATGTAAATAACTACAAATTAATTGATCCCACACATAATTCTTGCATAATAAAGAAACTCAAATTATAGTAATGTGCTACCACTTGTAAATAGTGGTTTCCCTTGAATATAAAAATAGGAACCACATATCCATCAAAACAGTAACCAGTGCTTTGTCAATGTGGAGAGATGATTCGAATTCCAATTGTGTCATCATGAGTTATCATGTTGGTCAGCCGCTTGCCATCAGGAGTTAACATGTTGGTCAGCCGCTTGCCATCACGAGTTAACATGTTGGTCAGCCGCTATTGATTTTCCATTACTATTTTTGTTTTGGGGATTTTTCTACTAGTAAACACAATTATTTGGTTGTAATTCTTTTATGGCATGTCAGGCATAATCTTTATGTTAAAAAGTAACGGTCATGGGTCATCATGCAGCTTTGATACTGGCTCTTTAAACAATCTCATAGACTTTATCAAGCAATGTTCTTTTTTTCTTTTCTCTTCTTTCTTCTTCAGGTATTTACGTCCTTAGAGCATATTTTTATTACAATTACAGGAATACTCGGGTAAGGCTTTTGGACTGGTATGCATATTCAGCGATATATAATGCACATTATTGCTTAACATCAACAAGTATAATGTTATAGTTAATTAATAAAACGATTAAATGTGACAGCTATTATCAGGCTTGGGAATTGGTGAAGTGTAAAAGAGGAAATCTAGAGGGGTCCGGGAAATTCTTGAAATCCTAGGTTAAAATCTGTGCCATCTGACATATTTTGGAGGCAAAATAATTAAAATGCAAGGAAACGCAATGTTCCACGAGAGGAAAACTGCGGCTTCAATGAAAATTGCCACCCCTGATTATATATAATGGGTGCAGCCATTTTGTACCATCCCATTGAATACGCCCTCTGGCGAGCCAGTGGTTACGTAATACTAACCGCCACGTCAGGAATTAGTCTTAGAACTGAAGAAACGAAACATACCTGATGTTCCCGGATGCATCGCAATGTTCTGTAATAATGTCTATCTCAGTAAAGCCAGCAATAAATATATATTATTTTTCAATACCCAATAAACCACCAGTGTCAAAATAACTGAATTATGTTTTGATCATACATTAACATATGTACTGAAATGATAATCGGAGTGTTTTCTAAGTTAATTGGTCTTTTCATTCCGTAGCCTGCATGTACCTGTGGTTCCTGATTGGCAGGTGTATATTTGGATGGTCGCCAGTCAAGGTGTCTAGACACACACAAAATATGTGCCTGTTTTATTAAGATTACAGGGTATTGTGAGATAACCAGCCACCACTAAAATGGTAATGGACATTATTAGCCGTCCTGCTTTATTACAGTAAATAATTGTGTAAAACCCTTGATTAAGTTGACTTTCCCATCTAAAATCACAAAACTGACCAATTACGTAGTCTCAAAGAAAAGAAAATTATCACTTTGATATCGTGAGTGTCATTTTTGCTCCAACGTACCCTACCAATAAGCTTAATAATATGCATTTTTTCTTTGGATTTTATAAGAGAGGAAAATACAATACCAGTAACCCCATTTCGTTCTATTAATGCAAACTGAAATATATTTAGTTAAATAGTTGATTATATTATCAAGTCATTTACGTTGTTTTACAAGTCAGGTTGATGAAAGCGAAGCAACTTGTTGTAAATGACTGCTTTTGTTTACACTGTGCATTATACAGGAGTTGATAGGAGTTGACATCACTTTGCCCGAAGCTAGAATTCCGGATGCAGCAAAAACAAAAGAAAATGGCTGCCCCCAGTTAACAGGAATAACCACGGTTTTTTTTATAAACTCTAAAATTAAGCCTTTTTTTATGTCTTAAAGTGTCAATATACATGTATGTTGGTGGTCCGGGTATGCATCTTTCCAACACACAAGGCTCATGTTTGAGTTTACTGTACGCGTCCCTTTAATGTATTACAAACATTTCTAGAATGCATAGTTTAAAATTTGCAATGGTTATGTGCCTTCATATTTAATATGGTTATTTCGGGGGGGGGGGGGGGGGGGTGTGTAATTACCTTGACTTTTGACACTGAACGGTGTCAGACATGTGATTCATAAGTCATACATTCGTAATGCTTTTGTAGTAGTATACGCCCATGATTCCTGAGGCAGTGCTGTCTGCTGAGACTTGTTAATTTTCAACGTGTACTATAGTACTGTCGGAAATAGAATAAAAATGATTTTCGTAGATTATTTCTTACATATTAAACAGACAAGTAAATATTATGTAAATATCTATTTAATGATAGTCTACCTAATTTAGCATTTACTTGTTTGGGCTCTCATTGATGTACAAGGTGGTGTTTACTCTTTAAATTAAAAGAAATATATCAGTAAACCGGTGATTTGTGCACTTTATTGGAATAGACTATAACAGATGTTGGTCAACATGTGTCAATTTCATTGCTCTTGCAATAATATGTGAGGGACTGTTTCTGATCACAGTTTACCCCTATTCCTCTCCAAAACAAAATATTTGTAGACATTTATAAGTAACTTTTGAGCAAAACTGTCAAGAACCATTCTGAGTTTGTGATCTATTATACCGGTATTAAAGGTGTTATCTCAAAGTTGCATAATGACAGCTATTGCGAATCATGTTTTTATTAAATTTTGCTTTAACATTTAAAAACTACACCTTTAACTATATGCTCGTAAAAGATTATAGGAAATCATTTTATCTACTAGTAGAAAATAGAAAATACATTTTTATTGGAGAATCTTTATCACAAACAGATGCTCACATAGAACTATGATATAGCACCTTTAAGTGGTTGCAAGATTGTGTAAATTTCTAATGTACTTATATTGAATTTATATTCACTAAATATTTGGTCATAATTAATAATTTATGCTGCAATTAAAAGTACTCAGTTAACTTGCAGTTTTAAATTAAAAGTTTGTTTAAGGGTAAATGAAATTGACACATATCATCAAAATGTGTTATAGTCTGTTCCAATAAAGGTCACAAATCGCCTGTATATACTGACATCTTTATTTTAATTTCAAGAGTAAACACCACCTTGTACATCAATGAAAGCCAAAACAAGTAAATGCTAAATTAGGTACAGTATCATTAAATAGGTATTTATAAAATATTTACATGTCAGTTTAATATGAAAGAAATAATTCATAAAAATTATTTTTATTCTATTTCCGACACTACTTTAGTTCGGGAAATTACGACGCCGACTGACAATTAAATTTTAAGTAAGCTTGACACTGGATTATTCTAACAGTTACATGTACCGTCATCTTACATTAAAACTACGAATTCAACTGAAGCAATGCTGTTGCAGAACTTTAAGGATCAAATACATGTTAACATATAACGCCCTATTTATACCATACACATATTTGACGAGTAAAACATTAGCCTATGTTAAAGGGACATTCCTGAGTTTGTAGCAATTTTTAAGATGTTATCGACTAACATAGACTTTTTAATGATTGTAATTACATATCAAATATATTTTCCTGCATAAAATATTAGTGGCTGTATATAAATGTTTTTCTGATCGTTCTAATATTTGTACGACGGTAGGTTAAATTTCATTTTATTTCCTAAAATATTTTTTTTTCGTACGTACGAAATTATCTGAATAAAAAATCCAGTTTGGGCTTCTTACAAATATTAAAGTTACAGTGTCTGGTTACCATATAATAATATCATGCACAAATATGAAATACAAGTCCAACTGCACTTTTAAAACATTTGTGTGTGTGGTCGCTGTGAACGGAGAACGTCAAAAGTATACGCTCGATTCGTCGCCTGTGCAGCCATTGCTCGGCGAACCACAAACGACAGCCTGTTGTCAATTTCAGTTAACAGGTGCGTTTGCGGATTTGAAATTGTAGGGTTCGTCTCAAAAAATTAAATGAGAATTCTTGCGCTGTACAAAGAACGTTCGGTTGAGGATACATACTATTCTTTTGTTAAAACCGGTTTTGATCTTGACAACGTACTATCGACAACCGTACCTTCCTATTTAAGAATTAATATTTTATAAAGTGTTAGTAGAACTTTAAAGTTTAGTTTGTATAACACATTGATCATGTATATATTTTTAATAACATGTACTAAAGTAGAAAATTACCGTTTTTACTTTTTAATTTTACGTGTGGTAAAATCGACAAATTCAAATAAATATTATTTCGTTTGGAAAGGGTAAAGTTAGTTTGTTTTGTTTAACGACATCAGTGTTAGAGCATATTGATTTAATAATCATCTGCTTTTGGATGTCAAACGTTTGGTAATTTTGACATATAATCTAAGAGAGGAGACGGGTGCATGTGCAGGAGGGAGGGTATTGGAGGTCGAAACCCTGACCTGACCAAGATAAAAAAAATATATATATATATTTTCTGGGGGAACATGGCCCCATATAAACTTTGCTCAATGTTGTCTATAACCCCCAACCCCGCTGAAATCCCTGCACACGCGCCTTGGAAACCCGCTATATTTTTAAAATATTTTATTATTTATTTGTTTTTAGCAAGGGATCATTTATATGTACCATCCCACAGACAGGGATCGATCCTAGACCGACCGCGCATTTAAAAAAACCCACCACCTTTTTAGGTCTAAGTAATGAATAGAAATAACATATAGCCTTCATAAATGTTACGTACATCGAACATACCACCCTCTTCCTCTACCCCAAGAGCGTTACGTAATTATTAACACCCCCTTACATGCAACGCGTATGCCAATCACTGGTCACTGTCAGAATTTCAAGGCAAATCCCCCACCGACCCCTGGAAAGGTATTGTACCATACCTCTATGAATATAAATATATTTTGGAGACGACCCCTCAATCAAGACAGTTAAATTTGTTTAAAATCACGTGAGAAGCTCAGTGCCTGCGCAAATCGCGTAAATTCCCAATTCTACTGGCGTCCCGCTAATTGAAGAAAAACAAAGCTGGCCATTGGGTTTGCAGTTGACCTAGATAATGTAGATAAGCGAGCACTGCGAAACTATAGTGATGTGGTGCGCCTTTATGTACCAAACAGAACTGGATCATCTATTCTAAATGCTTAAATAATAAAAAATATTCCAGACACTGCAGCTTTAAGACAAGCAGAAATACATTGAATATACAAACACTGATATTCTAAACAAGAAAATATATTAATATGTAAATTTAATTGTTGAAATATTTTATTAGTTGAAAACATCTTATAATTCTGCAAACTCAGGAATGTCCCTTTAACGGAGTACAGTGTTTCGGATCAATGAACCTTCGGATTATTGAACCTTCGGACTATTTGATTCAAACTTTCCTTGAAAAGACCCCAAGTATTATACTGTTTATCACCATTTATAGAACATGCACACTCTTTACAGTTAGGCTATTGTAATAGTAATCAACATACCTCATATGTTGAAATTAACTTTTTCATGATGGGACATGCTTTGGCATACACCATAAAATGGCGGACTCCCTTTGTTTGGCAAAAGCTATCGGCGAATACTATTTACTAGTAATTAGAAGGAAAACAAAACATACCATAGTGTTTATCTACTCGATATTAACCTTTGTGCACACATCGTCGGTTAAGAATAGGCCTAGCCTACTATTATGTCAGTAGTAAAGTGATCTCTGACAACTGCTTACTCAACAGTGCCATGGCTACCAGGAGATACCAAGAAACAGAAAGTGAAAGTAAACGTATCCCGATTGATTTGCGGTTATCAGACCATAAGGGCCCGTTCAACGGCCTCAGGGACGTAGCGTGATCTGGATCGGGGGGGTCGAATATGAACCAAGTGGACCTTTTTCTATTTTGTTTTTGCACCACCAGAAACTCCATATGTATAAACCTGTATGTTTTAGCTCTGAAAGCGGACCATTTGCTTCATCGTCCGAAACCCCCCCTCCCCCCAGCCTACGCCCCTGGGCCTAGTGCTATACAGGACAGGACGGGACGTAATGAAATAGTCGACTACACGTCATGTTTGTAGGAATTGGAAACTCGTGTGCTTCCTGTAATGTTGTAATATGTCACAGTAATTAGTAAGGAAGACATGCAGAGAAGATACCCCGAGAGTTAAGTCATTTCCCAGGGTGTAGCTAGGCCTACCAGTACATTTAGTTTGGGGGAGGGTACGTATATAATGTTTGTTTTGTTTGACGACACCACTAGAGTACATTAATTTATTAATCATTGGCTATTGGATGTCAAACATTTGGCAATTTTGACAGTCTTAGAGAGGAAACCCGCTACATGTTTCCATTAGCAACAATGGATCTTTTATATGCACCATCTCACAGACATGATAGCACATACCACGGCCTTTAATATACCAGTAGTGCACTGGCTGGAATGAGAAATAGACGTATCGTCCGTGTACCTATTTTGGTGAGGAACCTGTTTCGGTGGTTGCGTCGTTTGTGAGCAACAGTACGTACATTTGAAGATTTCTGATGTGGGTGACTTTTGCATGGGGAAAGTAAGCAACTGTGTCACATAATCACATTCACAGACATGTTCCTAAAAATAAAGTTAAAACGAACAATGAAAGCAAGATTGAACTTGACCCACTCATAAACATATAGAGGGCGGGGCGTAGCTCAGGGGTACAGCGCTCGCTTGACGCGCGGTCGGTGTGGGTTCTATTCCCGTCGGTCGGCCCATTGGGCTATTTCTCGCTCCAGCCAGTGCACCACGACTGGTATATCAAAGGCCGTGGTATGTACTACCCTATCTGTGGGATGGTGCATATAAAAGATCCCTTGCTGCTAATCGAAAAGAGTAGCCCATGAAGTGGCGACAGCGGGTTTCCTCTCTCAATACCTGTGTGGTCCTTAACCATATGTCTGACGCAATATAACCGTAAATAAAATGTGTTGAGTGTATCGTTAAATAAAACATTTCTTTCTTTCATAAACATATAGTACATTTCTTAATACCTTTTTTTCTATGATTTTCAAAGACTGTCATTTAAAAGAAAACTTAATTTTAAAAACTATTTTTGTCTGTTATCAACTGTATTGCTATCTAGTTATTGAAATCACATGATTGTCACGGTGTCTGCTGGCAAAATTATCTTTACAGATACTTGCCAAAAATATATGGTCCTTATATGTTTTAACAAATATCTTTTTGGATATCTGTTTATTTATTAAAACTCGAAATGCAGCTTATATTTTTAAACCAAACAATGTTACCATTATAACTATTTAATTGCTCGACTTATAACACGATTGCAAAGACATCTGAATTGTTATATTCACTGGCGTAGGAAACCGGGGGGGGGGGGGGGGGGGGGCATCTGCCCACCACTTTTCAGATATTTTGCTTTATATTTGCTTTATAACAGTGTGTAAATATAAAAGTGTGCCCCCCCCCCACACACACACACACATACACACGTTTTGGCACCTCCCTACGCTCGTGATATTCTTTTTCCTAAAATATTGTCTGTTAACATTGGTTCTCGAAGACTTCATTTTGTAATTGCCTTAAAATATTTTATTCATTATTGTTATAAATTATTATAAGTATATGTGTAGCAGGTTCATTTTAGTACATGTATTTTACCATTGTTTTATGTTCATGACATGACAAGCTTTTCACAACTCACCTAGACACAAGTTTTACACCATCAACTAACGCTCTTTCCTTTGTTAAATAGATAACTAGTTTAACGTGCTCATATACCACTAAGGTTTCAAATAAACTCATCCAGAGTCCGACCTCCGATAGGATCGGTGGCCTGATTCGGGAGGAGAGGGGGGGGGGGGGGGGGGGGGGGGTAGAGTTGAAATAGGAAGAATTTTCAAAATAACAATTAGTAAAAAAGTTTATAGAATTTAAAAGAAATAATAATATTAAAAAGTTACAAGCCAAAAATAAAAAGAATTGACTGCTCGGCCGAATATTTATATAATTTGGTGCATTTTACAAGGACAGTCCAAAAATAAATACAAGAAAGAAGAAAGGATCGGACTATTTAATAATATTAAAAAAAGAAAGTAATTTCGACATAAAATTTTGAATGAAGGTCTAAAAGTTTAAAGTCTGATCTATATGTCCACGTGAGTGGCCTCGTTACGGCCGTTTGGGTGCACAGCTTATAGGGACGAGATGGGTTGCATCCCGTCAAGAAAACCCCTACATTGACAGTCATTAGACGTTGAAGGTGTACAGCCAGTGCACCACGACTGGTATATAAAAGGCCATGTACTACCCTGTCTGTGGGATGGTCCATATAAAACATACCTTGCTGCTAATCGGAAAGAGTAGCCCATGAAGTGGCGACAGTGGTTTCCTCTCTCAATATATGTGTGGTCCTTAAGCATATGTCTGATGCCATATAACCATAAATAAAATGTGTTGAGTGCATCGTTAAATAAAACATGTCTTTCTTTTCTTTGAAGGTGTAGTGCTGGACTGAAATACAGATCTTGAGAAACCGGATCCGTCTGAACGAGAGAGAGTATCAGACTAGGGTATAGTCCAGTCGTCATGGGTTGGTATAGTGGTGCGGACGGGCCCGGAGGATACGAGATGGTATCAGTATAAAACAAAGTAAAGTCTAGAAATGAGTAGTAGGGACCGACCCTGTTTCTTATTTCTTCTTAGAGTGGGGCCGTCAATCTTCCAGTGCTGCTAGGACAGGCTCGGATATGTACAGACTAAATGCGAACAACCGTGGCTTTCTGCAGAATGGCTGTCATACGAGTCACGGAGAAACAAGTTGACACAGCCAGCCGGAGAAATTACGTGGAGGCAAGGAATCTCTCTAAAAAATAATCCAACCTGGTGGTGCAGACTGTCGAAACGAGAAGCATTCCAGCGTTCAGTCAGTTCCAATGGCCGCATACATCCCAGTAGAAA
Organism: Gigantopelta aegis; assembly: GCF_016097555.1. Taxonomy (NCBI): domain Eukaryota; kingdom Metazoa; phylum Mollusca; class Gastropoda; order Neomphalida; family Peltospiridae; genus Gigantopelta; species Gigantopelta aegis. The sequence continues at coordinate 13,924 of NW_024534898.1, forward strand.
ACTCTATTTCGTTGACAAAAACAACAACATGGAGGATCCCCAAGTCAAGCACACAACAGCACGTGCAGTGTGCACAAGCGAAACAAAAACGTCTTACCGCGTCGAGCTCCATACTGGGAATGTCCTTTCTGGAGTGTGGGTGTTATACAACTTACCTGGGTAAAAGCTTTAGAGTTATTAGGATCTGGTCAGTTTATCTCAAATATTTGAAGAGTTAACAACTTTTATAGGTATAATATCCTTTTTTGAAAATGAAAACCCATGTCATCTTTGATATTTGACTACGGTACAAGTCGGCAAATGTTTTTTTTGGAATGTGGAATGTATATACATGTTCCACATTTGTATATCCAAGATAACTATAGAGTGTTAATGGGAATTAATTTAATGTACCAGTATGTGCACTACAAATTCTCACCTTTGTAAATGTGGAGTAACCGAAGTCTATGTTTGATTTAAGATACGAAGTCTGCATCTACAGCCTCAAACTGATGTTCAAACCACTGCATCACTGGGTCCTGGGTACTACTTTTATGTTTTCATGTACCACAAAGGTTCCAAACACGCCCATCCCGGGTGTAACCTCCGACAACGCCAGTGACTAAGTCTGGGACAGAAGGGGTGGGGAGGTAACTTTGAAGTGGGCGGAATTTGGAATAAATTTAGAAGTTTGGTCAAAAACCTAAAGCCAAAAATGGACTGATCAGTTTTTTAATCATCGGCTATTGGATGTCATACATTTGATAATTTGGACATATAGTCTTCGAGAAGAGATCCTCTACATTGTTCCATTATTAGTAAGGTATCTTTTATATGCACCATCCCACTGACAGGATAGCACTTACCTTGGCCTTTTACTTGCACTAACTTCGGATAAGAAAAAGTCCAATGGTCCCACTAGTGGGGATCGATCTCAGACTGACTGCACATCAGGAGGTCACTTTACCACTGGGCTATGTCCCGCCCCTAAGTGGTAGTTAACTCACGTCTTCCCCTTTAAGTCATTACTGGTTCTGACCCTAAGTGGTAGTTAACTCACATCTTACCCCTTCAAGTCATTACTGGTTCTGACCCTAAGTGGTAGTTAACTCACATCTTCCCCTTTAAGTCATTACTGGTCCTGACCCTAAGTGGTAGTTAACTCACATCTTCCCCTTTAAGTCATTACTGGTCCTGACCCTAAGTGGTAGTTAACTCCCATCTTCCCCTTTAAGTCATTACTGGTTCTGACCCTAAGTGGTAGTTTCTCGCATCTTCCCTTTTAAGTCATTACTGGTTCTGACCCCAAGTGGTAGTTAACTCACATCTTCCCCCTTCAAGTCATTACTGGTTCTGACCCTAAGTGGTAGTTAACTCACATCTTCCCCTTTAAGTCATTACTGGTCCTGACCCTAAGTGGTAGTTAACTCACATCTTCCCCTTTAAGTCATTACTGGTTCTGACCCTAAGTGGTAGTTTCTCACATCTTCCCCTTTAAGTCATTACTGGTTCTGACCCTAAGTGGTAGTTAACTCACATCTTCCCCCTTCAAGTCATTACTGGTTCTGACCCTAAGTGGTAGTTAACTCATATCTTCCCCTTTAAGTCATTACTGGTTCTGACCCTAAGTGGTAGTTAACTCACATCTTCCCCTTTAAGTCATTACTGGTTCTGACCCTAAGTGGTAGTTAACTCACATCTTTCCCTTTAAGTCATTACTGGTCCTGACCTTAAGTGGTAGTTAACTCACATCTTCCCCTTTAAGTCATTACTGGTTCTGACCCTAAGTGGTAGTTAACTCACATCTTCCCCTTTAAGTCATTACTGGTTCTGACCCTAAGTGGTAGTTAACTCACATCTTTCCCTTTAAGTCATTACTGGTCCTGACCCTAAGTGGATTTACTTTCAGTAGTGGACCCAGAAGCGCTAATTTCCTTAAGGGAATGGTATGTCAAGTGGGGGGGGGGGGGGGGGGGGATGCTTTAGTGTAGAAGGAAGGGAACATAAGCACATTTTTGGATTTATGTACCAGTATATACAGCCTCACCCCACACCCGGGCCTGAACATATATTCTACCAGTTGAGAAGAATAAAAGGAATGTTTATTTATTAAAACACCAACACAAATTTAGACTTGACGGTTTCAAAATCTGGTACAGAATGAGAATACATACCCATTACCCCCACATACTCTTCTTAAAGGAATGCTCATGCAAGGCTTTTGGACTGGTATGCATGTTCAGTGATATATACTGCACATTATTGCTTAATATCAACAAATATATTATTATATTTAATTAATAAAATGGTTAAAATATGTGACGGCTATTATATATAACGGGCGCAGACAATTTGTTCTATCACAGTGAATACGCCCTCTGGCGAGCTGGTGGTTACGTAATAATTAATGCGTCACGTCAGGAATTCTCTTAGAACTGAACAAACAAACATACCTGATTTTTGAGTATTGATAAAACAGGCATACATCGCAATGTTCTGTAATAATATCCATCCCAGTAAGCCAGCAATAGGTTTATATTATTTTTTAATACAAAATAAACCACCATTGTCACAGTGGTCGAAATAACTATCATGTTTTGTCCATGCATTATCTTACATACTGAAATGGTAATCGGAGTGGTTTTAGTTAATTGGTCTATCGTATAGTTGCCTCCACCTGTGATTCCTGATTGGCAGGTGTATATTTGGTTGGTAACCAGACACGGCAATTAATTACCGCCATCTAGACACAAAAATATATATCGATATTATTAATATCACAGGGTATGGTGAAATAACCTGCCACCCCTAAAATGATACACAAGATTGTATAAACCGACAGCTAAATCCCCCCCCCCCCCCGAAACACTATAGACATAACCGATTCAACTTTGTCATTAAAATATAAATTGATCATTGATAAAAAAAAAAACCACATGTACTTTTACACAAGCCCCTAGCCGTGTATAACGATGTACAGGACTGTATGGTTTTGTAATTGTGTCAAGGAAGTGCTTTCCCAAACTCTTTCTCGAAAAGGTTTCAGTTTGGATGTGTTTGTATTCA
>NW_024534899.1:0-17965 GCF_016097555.1 Gigantopelta aegis
GCAAAAGCAGCATTATTATCAAAGTGTAAATAAAAATACTTACTTGAGCTTGAGGAGCTCTTGAGAAAAATGATATTGGAAATGGATGATAGCAAGACTTGTTGAGTGACTTATATTTGTTTGATGTCCCCCCCTAAATTTTCCGATGTCCTTTGTATTTAGTTATAATTCTTGCAGGGCTCTAGTACAAAGCAATTGTAGTCTCAGATCATGTGACTGAATCTGATTGGCCCATCAATGACACTATAATACATCACTGTAAAAACTGATTTAAACCTATACATATGTCCAGATTTGCATAAAGGGACCACTTCTCTCAACAATTGTGATATATGATTTATGAAAAAGGACCACTATTAAAAAACACCTGAAAAAACCAGTCTTGTAATACATAGATGCAGTTCCATGAATAGTTGTACTATTAAGCAGCTATATGGTATACAAAACTATTTTGTGATGTTTTTAATAGTGGTGCTTTTTTCATAAACATTCATGATGAAATGTTTTTGTCAGAAGTGGTTCCCTTTTAGCAAATCAGGTCACAGTATGGTTATACTAGTTACATATGCATGTAGATAACAAAATTTTTAGATATAATACAAAAGTAATTATCATAGTATATAGCTGCTTTGATTACTAATATTACTACTTTAGAATTGACTATTTTCATGTACAAATTATTAGAAGTAGGATTGATTACTTATTCTCAAGATGGTGGACTAGGACTGTTACCAGGAAGTCATACATATGTCTTCAATGTATTTTGTAGAGATAAGTACAAACAAATTATATTGAATGTGTTTTAAACAGTTGGTTTTTAAAATGTATGAAGAGAATGGGGTTGGGTGGTGTTATAGGACAATATTGTATAGTCAAAGTATATAAACCATCAGGGATGGCTCTCTATCAGAGTCTGTACATTTCAATAATAATGGTTATCATAATGCATGTGCTAGAGTTTAAAAATGAGGTCTAGCCCCTAAAGAACAAGGTTAATAACGAATAGGTATTAATAAAGTTATGGCTCTTTCTGAGTTATTCCTTAAATATCCTTTAGCCACAAAATAGCTTGAAGATGATGTATGGGTGTATTCTTATCTATGATGTTGACAAAATAAAGAATTTTGCTTTATTTCAGTGACTTGAGTATTCTTATTGACATTTGTGTAGCGTGAAGAAACTTATTATCACCAACAATGTTACCTTCATTACTTCTTATTTAGCTGGTATGATTATAAAGAAAGACATTGGGGAAAAGTATCGTGACCATAAAACATATCCTTATAATATATTATATTGTCATGATCACATTTTGTAGACTGTTGATGAATGTAGTGATATATTATGTGTGTGTTCCTAAAACTCCTAATCAATATTTCTTCCATTAATTTTATACTCCATCACCTTCAAAATTGGTTATGACCAATAAGAGGACAGTTGTGATTGCTCTATTTCAGGGAGGTAGGGCATTTTTCTTAATAAAGTCTCAGTATATAGTAATAATAGTGGGACATGATGCTGTTATAACCAACTTCTCCTATTAAACAAAACTCAAGATGGCAGACTTCAAGGAACACCTCATCATATTGGCCTATAGAATGTTCCCCCCCCCCGAACAAGAGTTTCATATGTTAGGTCTGGGAATGACACTAGTTAGTTCTAACCTTATTATAAAATTGGTAATAATAGTTAGGACATTTGGCTTTTTATTATTTACCAGTGAGCTGCTTTTCTGTGATATGAAAAAAAGGAAATGTTTTTCATTGTCCTAGGACACTAAAACCTAATATACAATTTTTTGATATTTTTCAAAAGATGCCAGGTGCTGCTGATAAGCACACGAACCCCACATGGTAGTTAAATGCGCATGCTCAGTACTTTTTAAGGATTCTGCGTAATTGAATTATTCAGATCAAAAAAAATCATTAGTACTTTAGTACTTACAACTGTCATTACTTTTGTTGAGTTCTCTCTCGGATTGAATGAGACACAAAAAATAACATTCAACAAAACTTTCTTTTCTAAAAGTGTGTGTTCCAATTATATGAGATCAATTAATTAATTAAGAAAATGATAATTAGTATAAATGATGGTCAAACAGTAAATCAATCATAATACATAAAAAAAAACTATAATGAAAAAACATTAACATACCACCGGCCAAGACCGGATGGTCTTTAACAAAAACAATTAAAGAGTCACAATTTAATCATCTTGAGAGGGTAACAACAAGGCTATTTTTGGAGATTGGTCTCTTTGTAGGTTCCTGAGTTCATCTTCACCAGTGACTACTCTTGCACGAGATCATATTTGCATGCCTGAATCTTTAATTACTCGGCTAGTGGGCCATTTCGAGGGAATTAAATTATCCTGTTGCAAAATCACAATGTCTCAACAAAATATTTCTTGATGGGATAGTGCCATTTTGTATAGTGTTTCAGACTAGTGATGTACTCAGACAACCAACGTTGCCAGAAATGACGTACAAGTGCTTTACGTAGGTGCCAGCAACGAAGGAGAATGAGGGAACGGTATGAGAATGAGGGGATCAGGCAGACTTCCAATGGTCTGCCGATGAGAAGGTGCCAAGGAGTGAGAGATCCTATTCCTCATCATCAAGTGAGAGAGAGATGAGAGGTCTACTGTTGAGACATGATTTCACTTGAGCGAGAACCGTTGTAAACTCTTCAAATTTCAGCTTCACACTGCCAATTACACGTCTCAAATGCGTTTTAATACTTTTCACTGCTGCCTCCCAAAGGCCACCAAAATGAGAGTGTGTTCAGACGAACTTCCACTGTATATTTTGTGTTGAACAAAACTCAAAGATAGCATCTTGCGACCTCTGGGTTTTCAGAAATGCAATAAGTTCTTTGATCTCCCGAGCTGCACCCACACAAATTTGTACCGTGGTCTCTCCATTATAGGAGTTGGTTTCCCCCGTCAGATATGAAGCGCCTTAGACGGCTAGGAAGGCTTCGGTTGTTAACCTGACACCAGTTCTAAAAATGCACACTTTCACTGAAAGTGAAACAAAAACACTGGCATAGGTTTTAACTACAGTAGGTTTCTCACATGTCCATATTTGATGTAGAAAGGACCAGCATAGTCCACGCCAACCTTGTCAAAAATGAGATCAGGAGTGAGACGTTCAATAGTAATTGACCTAGCATCTGATGTTGAGGCTTTGCTAAGGTACATCAACAATGACACAACTGCGGGTGATCGATCGAATTGCTTTATGTCCTCTGAGGATATAGAAACAGTGATTCAGAGAACAGGCTAGTAATGTAGGACAGCATGAAGTAAGCGAAGGTGTTCAAAATGAATCATCAGCTTAGTTACAGGATGTTTTCCAGATAGGATGACAGGATGCTGGCTGACTTGAATATGACATCTTCTTGACGCAGTCTCTGCCACCCACACATAGAATGCCAGATGAGTCAAGGATTGGGTGGAAGGATAGCAAAGGACTAGTAAGCTACCATAGGATTTTACTTTCCTTATTAGTCTCAATTTCCTCAGGAAAGCAATCTTTTCGAGCATGGATATCCAATAGGTTTCAGCTGTGTGTAGCTCCTGAGTAGTCAGAAATGAAGACAACTGGAGGAGAACAACCATTCTTGTTGGTACAACAATTATGACCAAAATGAAGGATCCAAGCTGTAACACGTTTCAACTTGGTATACCTGGAGTAATGATCAATAGGAATGGATTGGCACCTTGTTCTGAGTTACTGTGTGGAGTGTACATACCCTTTCCTCTGTTGTCTCAATACAAGGTAGGTTCTGACTGATAAGGGGCCAAGCTGTGGGTGGCTGGGTCAAACCAATTGGGACCATTCACCATAACTGGTGTTCCAACAGCTCTACTGGAAACAGACCCTCTTGATGCACAGTCAGCCGGGTTGTTGGTTCCATGGACATGGTTCCAACGATCGGGTGCTATCAACTCCACTATGTAAGAGACTCATTTGGCAACGTAAGTGTTAAACCGTCTGGGGTTTCCAATTAGCCAGCTGAGAATGATAGTGCTGTCAGTCCAGGAATATAATTTGAACGAGGGACAAATTGAAAAACTGCTTGACATGATGAAGTAGCTAAGCTAAAAGGTACGCTCCACATAACTCCAGACGAGGGATGGTTAATTGCTTGATGGAGGCCACCTTGGTCTTAGAGGTCACTAATGAAATTATATTCCTCCATCCAGGTCCATCATATGCAGGTAAATGACAGCTGCATATGCAGTAGTCAAGTAGAGGATCCTTGGGATTTCTCCTCCAAACAAACCGATGTAGATCTCTATCGGAATTAGTGAGTTCATGTCATGGTACATGTGACTGACATCAGCAACAAGAGCCACACGGTGTAAACGAAAACAAAGTAGTACATCAAGGAGAGGTGGGGTGAATGGTAGGTCCAACAAAACAATATATCATTTAGGGAGACTCCAGTAGAAGACTTCGCTGAAGCGTCAAACACAGCTCTGATCTTTGTGGTTGTGATCGACTCCCTTTTTACTGCATGCATTGGAAGATAGAAAACGTCTTGTAAAGACTTCTCCAGATCATCCAAGGGAACTAGTTCAGCATGCCCCTTCTCAAAGTACTCATTCATCACAGAATCAAACTCATCAAACTGCTCCTTGGCATATTAAGATCGCTCCAATGAGAGAATTTTCTCACAGCCTGAGATCTGGATTCACCCAATGACTTAGCATGTGGTTTCTTGTGCAGAGGAACAATGAAACGACCATCTTCTGCTTGTGAGTGATTGTCTTTGAAGTGTTACACAACTAATTGCTCTTCTGGAGTGAGATAGGATTGATCCTTTTTGGACATTCCTCTAACTCCCAGAACTTTCGCAACAAATCATCTCCATTGGCGACGGAAACATGATAAGAGGCAATGGAAGTGACTTGAGGCATAGACATTGAGCTTTCCAGCGAGGACCCAACCAAACTCTGTCTCGAAGGCAGATGAGAAGCCAGGAGCACCAGTCCGCTGGCCCTGACGTAGACTTCAACAAAGATGTCAACTCCCAAAGTATGTCTATTCTTCTGGGAAGACCAAAGTCTGGGTCTGCTAGGGGGAATGCCCTGCAAATGTCTCCACTTCAAATCAAAAGAAATGGGTTGAAGTGGCAGGTCACACGTCACACGAGGTACAACAACAGCTGTGACCTTGAATTTCTTCAAAGGAGACCAAAACAGCAGATATAGTTAGACTAGCGACCGCTTGGTGAGGAGAGTTGTGAGAGAGACCAGCAATGCCTGAGATTTGCACACTTTGACGGGAGTGTGGAAGACACAAGCTTTGAGACAAACGCTCCGATACAAAGGAGCTGACAAGGCAAAGTGAAGAATGGCTCTACCTACCTTCCATGGAGGAACCATCAGGAGCATCAACCAAAACATGACAGGTCATGAGCAAAGATTTGGAAGAAATTCCAGCGGCAGTATTCGACACAACAGATTGAGAAGTACTAGTGGTACCAGTGGAAATTGATGCATTATCCTTATGTTCCAAATGTAACAAAGTATGATGTGGCTTCTGACATTTCCTGCATCAATGCAGAGACATGCTTTTCTTCACAAAATGCCCTGGTCGGACACAATTCATGCAAAGGTGGTGTGGACTTCATTGTAGAGACCATCTCATCATGAGGTAGTGACTTGAATTGCAGACAATGCATATAGCGGGTGTTTGTAAGACTTACAAATGACACAGTTGTGGCTTGTAGAATTCACAGTACAGCTGTAAACAAGGTTATTGACTTTCCAGCATTAGAAACCCTTTTTCACTGAATGATCTTCAACTCGAGAGGCTCTCTTATGGTCTGGAGACCGAAGCTTCAGAAGCTTGGCACGTAGGTAAATGAACTCAAGGATCCTCTGGTAGTGAGGCACATCGACCGAGTCTTGACTGTACTTTTTGCCACTCAAACATGGTATTAGTATCTAGCTTGAGCTCAAGCACGGATTGTGATAAAGGAACCAGATGGCTCATACTCCATTGCCTTGAGAGCTTGGAGACGTGTTTTTTGAACACATCATAGAGTCAGCGGAGCTCTTTGCCAGTTTCCATCTCTGAGAGGAGTGGCCTCAAGGATCATACGAACATGCGTCTGGTGGATGAGCCATGGGTGATCATAGCGTGCCTTCAGGCTTTCAATGGCTTCAGAATAGCAATCACCAGATTGAGACAGACCTTCAATGACACCCTTTGCTGTACCATCCTTAAGCGAATGTCGGAGGTACACCAGTTTTCTCTGCATCAGACAAACCAGATCAGCTATGAATTGAAATAGAGATTTGCTTCCAAAAGGTCCTCCAGCTTTATATATTCCCATCAAACTTAGGTACATTCAATTGGGCAGCTTAACTCCCTTGCTATCAAGTGAGGGTATAGAGTGATTGAAAGGCTTGACCAGATGGGAATAGCAACCTCTTAATTTTAAGAGAGCAGTCAAACAACTCTTTATCACGTTGTGTTTGCGAGGTATAGAGCTGATCGGATTCCTCTGTACCAAGGGACAAAAACGCTACAGATGTCTCCCCATTCAACCTTGAGATCACGAAGTTTGCTCTTCATATTGACAAAGAAGACAAACATCATCAGGCCCTCCAGACAAGGAGTGCAATTCTTTTGTTTACAGTAAATAAAATTTCTTTAAAGGCAACTAACCTTCGGGAAGCTATCTTACGAAGTCCAAATTTGGAGGAGGAGTTACAGACTACAATCAGTCCGCTTAATACGAGTGGACATTGTGGCCATCTCGTCATCATGTCCATCTAGAATGTCCTGCTCTTTGAGCATACCTTCAGTGTCATTGATGAGATCAATGACTGCGTAGTGATGAAGCTTGTAGTCGGAGTCTAGACTCTCAGTTCTGTGACATCTGTCGTGTGAGATCAAGGGTGGCGGGCTGATCAGCTTTGCTCTCCAAATCCTTCAGACGAGTGAAAGTCGAGATATCAAAGCACGAACGACACCTCGTCTTTTCCTAAGTGTAGTAAGATCTTCTCATATGATACTATAAGTTAATGAATTGAAGCTTTGCATGAAGAAAGGAATTATTTTATTGAGACATCCCCACATTGACTGGAATATTGCCTATACCAAGCAGTTCTTTAATCATTTTGGATCACTTCCATATTAATATGATATATAATTATAGTTTTCTCTAGCCACTTTATTCTATTTTTTTTACAAAAAGTGAAAGTGAAAAATATTAAACTACACCTTTAATATCCACACATTATAGCAAGTAATGAATTTTGTTACCCCAGATGTGAGTACTGCATTGATGGGTGTTGTCTGATCATGATTGCAGCACTAGTCATTGTTTCATTGTGAAGTTGTTATATTCCAAACAATTATGAGATTATTATAACCTTCTTTTGCAATAAGACCTAGAACTGCTTGTGTAATTGTTGTTGTAAATTCCCCCCAAAAATTTTTAATCCCTCAAATAAAACTCTAAATTATAAGTAAGTAAACAAAACATTGAATAATTTTTTAATTACTACAAATCGTTATTGTTACATTGTCTCTGCAGTTTGTTTATGAGAAAGTGTTACATTATTGCACTTTTAACTCTCAAACGAATACAGTCATCTTCAATGTATTGAACATTATGAGTAGCTTCATATAAAGTAGAGTGAGCACAGAATTTATAAGTCCCCCAAACTGAATCAGCTTTTTCCTTTGTTCCCATTACTTGATAACGAGCAACAGATACTGCTTTAAAAAAATTGATACCATGCAGAATTTTTGACTTATCTTTACGCCAATTAATAAGTTCTATTATTAACTCAATATTCAATGGCCATTTCAGATTGCAATCATTCTCACCTTTAAGCAAACGAGCAAAGAGGGAGATATGAGTACCTTTACCATCACCATATCCATTAGGATACACTTCTAATCTCATTTTGTAGCCATTTTTATGAGTATAGAATGGAGGAGGATATAAAGTACCACACTCTCATACATTTACGCATATGAAACTTGTTACAGTGACTTCTATAGGCCAAGATGATGAGTGTTTCTTTGAAGTCTGCCATCTTGGAGTTTTGTTTATTAGAGGAGTGTTATAAACAGCAACATCATATATTCTAATACGCATACAGTCATCTTCAAGATATTTTGTGGATGAAGGATAGTTAGAGAATAACTCAGAAAGAGATATAACTTCATGAAATACCCCATCTGTTAGGGGCTAACCGTCATCGTAAACTCTAGCACAAGCATTATGACAACTGTCATTATTGAAATGCAGAAATCTCTCTATGATGACTATGATCACCTCTCCAATTTAAGTATGTCAATAACAATATCAGCACAAAAAGCCATAATAGGGAGTTCATCATATTTCCTTTCATTAAAAATCCATGAATTGCTACATGTGTCCCTACATCGCCTGCAGGACATACTTTAGGCACATTTTATAACCACATGCAGATGTATAAAATGGAGGACTGAAATAAGCATTCTTCAGTCGAATACGATGAGAGAATTGAGTTATAGTGAACTCAATGAATTTTGTAGGTTTCTGATTTTGCCAAAATAGGGACTCTTACTGCAATGAGGTATTGAGTATACACTACTTCTTTGACCTTAAATCTAAGACAATCATTTGTTAAATACTCAGTTTTGGTTGTATGGTTGTAATTGAGGTTTTGAGCAATGTATTAATTCATGTGTGCCCCAGGCACTTAAACCTTTTTCTCCTGTTATAAACACGGCCAGAACAATAATGTGGAGTTTGTCTATCAAATGATATTGTGGATTGTAATGATTGCCATTCTGTCTCTCAATTGACCAGTTCAACTACAATATCAACTTCAAAAGGCCACACAAGATTGTCATCATTTTCACCTTTTAAGATACAAGCATACACTGCAACAATAACTGTCATCATTGTTTTTATTTGCTTTGACTTCTAATTGCAGCTGTAACCTTGGTAATGTGTTAAGAATGTAGAGCTAATGTAGGTAGTACCAAGATCTTTGCGTTTTGAAAAATTTGTAACAGTAAACTCTAAAAAAGGAGAAACTGTTTGAGGATTTTTTGCCACCTTGGACATTTCTGACTGAACTCAGATGAGTAGACAATGACTTCTTTGACCCTGAATAGTAAGCAAATCATCATGAAGGTATTGTGTGTTCTTAGATGGGATGTATTCAAGAATATGAATGTTTTATAAATCGTTTGACATCCCACCACACACTTCCTCGTTCACCATTGTTACACGACTACATGCACTATTACTGACATTTGATGACAATATTTCAATCACTCTACTGTGATGACCATTGTCTTCTTTACAATTCAAATATTCTACTACTACATCTCCATGAAAAGGCACACCAAAAAATCATCCATTGGGCTTTGGTTAGATATACATACACACCAATATGACTATGACCATCATGATTAGCATCAACTCTAAGTTGCATCTTGTACCCATTTTTATGAGTAAGAAAAGGATCACTGAACTAAGGACTCTTGTGTTGTTTGTGTTTTATTAAAGTGTGTTTAGCATAAAATGACAAATTTCTTGGGTATCATGTGAAGGGAGTCTCCAAGAGGGCCTTTAAGAATGTTGTGAGAGGAATAACATCTACTGACTTAACTTTAATATGGAACGCAATCATTTCTAAGAAATTCGGTGTTTGTGGAATGGTTTTAAGAAAGGGTAGAATATGGGTACAGACTGTCCACAACCAGATTGTGCTATATCAATAGTAAGTACTCTATTAATAGATGTACTTGGCAATCCATTATGGAAACTAAGAGCGTACTCGTGATGATTTTTATCTTCCCTCCAATTTAATATCTCAACAACAACATCACTAGTAAAAGGCCAAGCTAATGTATCATCATACTCTCCCTTCATGAGTCTAGCATGCAAGGACATATGTGGTACCCTTTGTTTTATTGAAACTCTATGAAATTAGAAGGGTATAAAAAAAAAACGATAAGCTTGTATCCTCTTAAATTTGTGTAAAATGGAGTTGACCATAAAAAGATAGCTTTTCTTTCTTTAATTTGAAGTAAAATGAAGAAATTGTGAAATTGACATAAGCAGTTACCTAAAGCCCATGGTGGAAGATCTGGTACACTATTTGGTAAAAACAGTCACTCTCTTAACTTGAAAGCTGAGACAATTGTGTTTGATATTCTGTGTTTTTATCAGGATTGAACAAAAGCTCATTATTGGGTATAAAATTTCTGATGCCTTTACCCCACTCAGCTAGTTTCTCAGTGGGTGTTTCCCTACAGAAATAATCACCTAGAGGGTAAAGGGTCTTGGTGTAACTACTTGTATTATCTCTCCACATTAAAGAGACCTAACTTCTATTTCAGCACGAAGTGGCCATTTTGAAAGTAAAAAGGTCGTACTCACCTTTTTGTTGTAATGCCAACTACAGAAACATTGCCGTTCATGTAATTTACATCTACTCTTAAATGAATCTTATACCCTTGTTTGTGAGTTATGAATGGAGGACTAAACCAAGGATCTCTACTCTCTCAGATAATGCATGTAATTTGTCTTTGTAAAAGATAAAGGAACTGTTTTGTACTATCTTGTTGGCACATAAGGTATGCTCCCTGGGACATTGGACAATTACACGTAAAGGCCATTCTGTCTCAAGATGATGTTGGTATATCTTTGTGCTTATATTGGCTATTAGAACATTTATTGGGACAATCAATAGGGATTTCCCCAACAAATTGGTAAACGCTCTTCTACTGCTGCTTCATCACCACATTGAGAATTGCAGTGCTTGCATTTTATAACACCTTTATTACAATTTTTGTTACACATGTTGTTCTAATCCACGTAGCTCACCTGTCCAAGTACATCCCTCCTTATGGTAATAACAATGTACTTTTAAATTTAACAGCTGACGAGAGAAAAAACTTGTCTTAATTGTTTTTAAAGTTTTCATGTCGACATTTAGGACACTTGACATTAGGAGTACACTTAGTTGTTCAGTGCAATTAGAGCATATGTGATTACCAAACAAGTTGTCTGATAAGCATCTTTTAAAAGTTTCCCAAACAAATTGGACACTTTAATCATATGTTGGAGGATTAATAAACTCAATATCTTGTAACAGTTCATCCATGTTACACCTATAATGATAGAATATAATTATATCAATATTGTAATCAGATGTTTTTGTTGTCAAATAATTTTCATTATTGCTTTATAACAATTAACAATCACCAATTGATTGTTTTAATTATATTAATCTGAAAACCACAAAAGTCATATCTCAGTCATTGACGTTGTCTATGGAATGAAATGGACATTGAATTATACAAATGATACATTTAAATATTTTCAACAATGCAATTCTTAAGTATCTATTTTTATGTTTAATAATGATCAAGAAAATATGTTTTCAAATATAAAAAAAAAGAAGAATGGCATGGATGACACAGAATTGCAGTACTCTTGTCTCTGAGCACTGTAAAAAATTGATTGGTTGATTTTGACCATTATTTGGTTATATGGGTTACAATTACAAACTTATTTTTGTTGAAAAGTAAGCATTAGACTGTTTTCATTACTAGTGTACTACTGCTTGTGTTAGCACATAGGCACTAATTCATAACACTTTAGTAATCAAAATAGTTTTAAGTTTACTGTTTTGCATATGCAACCTATATAACCATGTATTGGTTAAAACCAACTATTCAATTTTGTACAGTGATATATCTAGTAGATTGCCTTAATTCACACTTTAATTCATTAGTACAGCTTACTTCTGTGATATAGTTGTCACTCTTATTCTCTTGTCTTGTGTAATGGTCACATTAGTCTCCTTTATGTCTGTATTAGCTATAGACCTGCCTACTGTCTACCTTAGCTAGCTGTCAATTTGTTTGGACTTACCATGCATGGTTACCATCGTCATGAATATAGACTCTTTTCTTTTTGTGATTGTATTTTTGTTCTCTGTCATACTATTATTTTTTGTCATAGTGCTAATAATAGAAGATAAAAAAATTATAAACAATCAACAATATGGTAGTATTACACTCCCTCAAATATTAGAATACATGATTGCCATGATGTATTTTTACATATTATATACCCTTGAATAGAGAAGTCTAGGCTTCTAATTCTTTTCAATATTGAGAACATCTCTAGTGTGCATTAGCAAATGCATAAAATACATACATAGTCTCATCCACGGATTCCATGGATCTTGGATGGAATGGAAACAAGACTACAGTATACTGAGTTTCAGTATATTAGCACATCTCTAGTACTATTATACAGTCCTACTTTTATAATTTTATATATTTCACATTAGAGATAGTTACCATAGACTTAGTCCTGGATAATTACAATGATATTATTCACTAGTATTCATGCTGAAATTCCTATATTCTACAATAGATACAAAGTGAAACATGGGTGTCATTGGAAATCTCAGGTTCACACCACAATGTCCTACATTTAGCCAAATATGAGGGAGTATACACTAGTCACAACTGTGTATGGTTTGATTGCTATTATAATTAAATTAATAATTTTGATATAATTTAATTTTTTACTATAGTAACCATGTTAATAATTGTGTTTACTTGGTCAATCTAACTCACCCCCCACACAATGGGGTGGTTCTTGTCGACATTATAGGCAATTCTCTAATTATGGCTTTTCTTATTAGAACACTATGTGATTCTATTAACACCATATGATCATTACTACCAGACAAGAAAGCAAATAATTACATCTATATCAATTGAAGTTGTGTTTATTAATGGGAAATTTATAAGAATATCAAAAATTTAACCTTAACATGTTGGCTACCCTATTTCAGCTCATACTGGTGTCTTTACATCCTAGGCACGTTACTTAGATAGTGGAGCTCCTTGAGAAGTGGTAAATAAACTGACAATAGCTGGTTGTTGATGATTTAAGATTTGACTCCTTAAATGTGATGTCTTTGTAGTTAGCTAGTTGATCATGCAACTTTTAGTATAGCAATTTTATGTTCTCAAAATCAGTGATTGAATCTGGCCACCAAAATGACACTATAACGTGTCAATATTAACATTGGTTTAAACCAGGTTGGATATACATAGCAAATTATTATATGTAATAAAGTAATCATTATATTGTTTTTCATTACTAATGTATTATGAATTGACTAATTATGGAAAGTAATGACTTTGTTTGTTCTATGATTCTGGACCAGGGATGATCACATGAAGGTCATACATATCCTTTCATATATTTTGTAGAATGATAAGTCAGACAAGAGGTATTTGATGTATCTTTGTTTGATTTTTCTTGGGAAGGAAATAATAATCCACATTGTCATTTGTAGTGCCCAATGACTTCAAATCTAGAAATTTATGTAGCAACAAGAGTTAACATTGCAAGAAATACACCAGACTGTCTTTTATCATGGGACATGGGTTTTTTGGAGAAGAGTATGCAGTCAAGTAGATTGCTCTCTAGTAGCTTATAATATGAGTTTGATGAGTTAATGAAGGAGATTGATGATTTAGAGGAAGTGAGTGATATGAGAGAGGATTGTGCAGAAGGAGAAAGACCTCGCATATTTCAAAACTGAGTGTGGCTCAGGCTATGATACACCTCTTTTAACCATTCAAGTAAATCCTAGTGTGTCTTATAATCAGTTAGAATTTCTAACTATATTAGTCTAGTCATAATGAACATGTATATAGTCATGTATATACAGTACTATACTAAGGATGGTCTTTATAATACTTCCTTAATATGATAACTCATGAAAACTAAAAAGACTATGTAAAATCTTCTCTTGGGAAAAGACAGTTTCAATGAATTTACCACTTTTGATACCAAATATATGACATCTACAGATCATTAAAAGTCATATAATAAATCGCCTTTGTAATTACCTATGCCCCCCAAAACCCCATTAAACCACAAACTAGGTACTATAGTTAATGACCCCACTAGTGGAGGAAATCTACATATGTTGATCCAAGTACTGTTAGTATTGAATACACAACTTACATACACAACTAATAGAGTTTTTATTCCCGGCACTTACCTATGCCAGGCAGTCCTATAATCATTTTTAAATACATGTATATATATGGCTCAGACTATGATACAATCAATTTAACCAT
The DNA here is from genome assembly GCF_016097555.1 of Gigantopelta aegis. Taxonomy (NCBI): domain Eukaryota; kingdom Metazoa; phylum Mollusca; class Gastropoda; order Neomphalida; family Peltospiridae; genus Gigantopelta; species Gigantopelta aegis. The sequence goes on from NW_024534899.1 coordinate 14,153, forward strand.
GCAGGTAAAACTAGTGTATCTTTTTTGATCAATAGATTAGAATTTAAACTATATTAATGTAGTCAACAAGTAATTATAATATGTATAATATAATCAATGTACACACTTACTACAACAGTACTAGTACCTTTGTAGGGATGCTCTGTATAGTACTTCTTAATGTGATAGCTCATGAACTAAAGGGAATGTGGAAAAATTGTCTATTGAAAAAGACAGGTACTTTTCAATAACAAAATTATGAGATCTACAGATCATTAAAAGTCAATATATAAATAGCCTTTGTAATTGTCTATCCCCACCCCTAAACCACAAAAGTAAGTACTAATTTGTAGTTAATGATCAATTAATAGACATATGTTGATTAAGTATGATTTTAGTATTGAATTCACACAAACTTACTAACTACTATATAGAATTTATTGTGGCATTCTGATTCATGTTGCCTATACCAGGCAGTCCTGTAATCATTTTGGACTGCATGTATACCTATTATAATATATAATTATATGTATATATGTCTAATATAACTACCACTTTTATTTTTTTTTGTTTGCATAATTGAAATGAATGGGTGAAACAAATTATTAACTACACCTTTAATAGCCAACACATAGAGCAACCTATGAGTTTGTTAACTCCAATGTGAGTGCTACTGGTGCTGAGTGGGTGTTGGGGGGTCTGATCTGATTGTAGCTCTAGTTAGTGCTTCATTGTGAGGTCATTATCTTCCACAACAAATTATTGAGCTTAAGTCATAATCTTGTTTGTTATAAAGCTAAGATTAACTCTTTGTCTTAATTACTTATTGTGAATTCCAAAAAACATAAGTTTAAATCTTTTTTACATATAAGGTAATAACAAAAAATATAATATTTTTTAGGTTATTACAAATCATTATGTTTACATGTGTCTCTGTGGTTTGTTTATGAAAAAAAAATGCCTATACGTGAGTGTACTATTAAACCTATAACTCCTCAAAAAGAATACAGTCATCTTCCATGTATTGAACATCACAAGTAGCTGTGTATAAGTAGAGGTGAGCACAGAAATTTATGATTCCCCCAACTCTTGAATCAGCGGCTTTTTCCTTGTGTACCCATTACTTTGAATACACAGCCACGATACTGCTTTAGTAAAATCAATTCCATCATCAAATGATGGAGTCATCTTCATGCCAATTAATAAGTTGTATTGTTAGATTAATATTCACTTGGCCATTTCAGATTACAGTCATTCTCACCTTAAGTAACGAGCCCAAAGAGGAGATATGAGTACCTTTACCAAAAAACTCCACCATATCAATTAGGATACACTTCTAATCTCATTTTGTAGCCATTTTTATTGTTAGTATAGAATGGAGAACTAAAGTACACACTGTCATACATTTTACGCATATGAAAACTCTGTTACAGTGACTTCTATAGGCCAAGATGATGAATTGGTTACTTGAATCCTGCCATACTGGGAAGTTTGTTTAATAAAGGAGTGCTATATACTAGCACTATCATATATTCTAATAAGCCACACCAGTCTCTTCAAGATATTTTGTGGATAAAAAAATTTCAGAGAATAACTCAGAAAGCAGTAATTAACTTTATTATTACCTTGTCGTTTAGAGGGGCTAGACCATCATTATAAACTCTAGCACAAACATCATGCAAACTGTCATTATGAAATGCAGAGTTCTCTATGATGACTGTGATTGTCTCTCCAATTAAGTATGTCAATAATAATATCAGCACAAAAAGGCCATGATAGGGGAGTCATCATATTCGCCTTTCAGAAAAAATCCATAAATTGCTACATGTGTTCCTACATCACCCGCAGCATTTACTTTCAGGCACATTTTATAAACCATATGCATGAGTATAAAAATGGAGGACTGAAATAAGCATTGCTGTAGTCGAATACGATTGAGAAAATCGAGTTATAGTGACTCAAAAAAAATTTGTAGGGTTCTGATTTTGCCCAAATTGGACTCTTACTGCAAGAAGGTGTTGAGGGATACAAATACTTTGACCTAAATCTAAGGCAATCAATTTTGTAAATACTCAGTGGTTGGTAGTACTGGTTGTAACCAGTTTTGAGCACTGTATTAATTTATTTTTGCCCCAGCCACCTTTACAGCTTTTTCTCCTGTTATAACACGGCCTTTGCATTCTTTCATCTGGAGTTTGTCAATTGAAAGCGATTGTGCAATTATGAGATTGTATTGGTGTCTCCAATTGACAAGCTCAACTATGATATCAGCTTCAAAAGGCCATAAGATTGTCATCATTCACCTTTTAAGATACAAGCGTACACAGCACATAATGATCATCATTTGTTTTTATTTGCTTTGACTTTTAATTGAAGTTTATAACCTCTGGAATGTGTTAAAAATGCAGAGCTAATGTAGGTAGTACCAAGATCTTTACGTTTTGAAAAATTTGGAACAGTAAACTCTACGATAGGAGAAACTGTTTGAGGATTTTGCCACACTTCGGCATTTCGGCCTGGGAACCCAGATGTGGGGACATGACTTCTTTGACCCTGAATAGTAAGCAATCATTTTGAAGGTATGTGTGTGTTCTTCGATGCTTGTATTCAAGAACTGAATGTTGTATAATTGTGACTTTCCCAACCCTCCACTTTCTCGTTCACCGTTGTTACATGATACATGCGCTATTACGGACATTTGATGGGGACAATTCATTGCGGCTACTGTGATGACCATTGCTCTTCTTCTCCAATTCAGTAGTTCTACGTACTACAATCTCCATGAAAAGGCCACAGCAAAATATCTCATCCATTGGCTTTTCATAGATATACATACACACACCAAATGTGACCATTACCACTACGGTCAGCATCAACTCTAAGTTGCATCTTGTACCATTTTCATGAGTTAGAAAAGGATCACTGAAATAAAGGACCTCTTGTGTGTTTGTGTTTATTAAAATGTGGTTAGCATAAAATGACAAAGTTCTTGAGTATCATGTGAAAGGGACTCTCCCAAGAAGGGTTTTAAGAATGTTATTGTGAGAAAAAAAGGACCAAAACAATAAACATCTCTGCCTTAACTGTATATGAGGAATGCAATCATTGGTAAGGAAAATTCTGTGTTTGTAGAATGAATGTAAGAAAGGGGTAGAGTATTGGTCCCGAATCTCCACAACCCGATTGGGGTTTTATTTGCTATATCATTATTTAATACGCTATTAATAGATTGTACTTGGCACCTTCCTGCTTTTTGCTGATCTTGCCCAGAAAAAAATCCTTAGGAACTAAAGGTGTACGCTTGATATTTTTATCTTCCCTCCAAATTTATATCTGCAACAACACACACTTAAAGGCCCAACCTGAAACAGCACCAACCCAAAAAAGAAAAAAGATAATGTATCATCATACTCTCCCTACATAAGTACAGGCCATAATAAACCATATTTTGTTACCTTTGCTTTGTACTGAAACCATTGAAAGCACAAAAACAATAAGCTTGTTATCCTTTTCAAATTTGTATAAAATGGAGGAACATAAAAAGAAGTTTTCGTTGTGTAAATTTGGGAAAGAAGTAATGTGGAATTGACATAACAGTTCCTACAGCCATGTGGAAGACTGGTACAATATTTGGTTTAAATGTCACTCTTTAATGGAAAGATGGACAGTTGTGTTGATACTATTCTGTGTTTTTCAGATTGTACAAAAAAGCTCATTATTGGGTTTAAATTTGATGCTTACATAGCTAGTTCAAAGCCATCGCACAGAAATAATCCCTGGAGGTAAAGTGTTTTGGGTTTCCTATTTATTTAATTCTCCAATTAAAAGGCCCTT
>NW_024534900.1:0-28026 GCF_016097555.1 Gigantopelta aegis
ATGTTCTTTCCTCCCAATTTTGTCGTATTACCTTTACTAAAGAAATTAAACTACAGTTTGACATGACACAGCAAATTTTTACCTTACCATAAGAGCTATTATATAATATGTTCACTTGAATACTGGTTTGGGGAATTTTAATTTAATATTCAACCTACTTGGGAAGGTTCTAGTTTCTGTAAGTCATGCTAAAGCTTTTTGGTTCTTTGTGGATTTTCTCATTATAACTCTTACTGCAAAAAATATTTTCAACGTACGAACTTTTCGTAAGGGGAGAACGTTCTGAGTGTTTTAATAATTCAAAAATATGTTGGCATTTATCATGATGGGAATCAAGAATACAAACTTTATAGGGATTTTGGTTTGCAAACTTCCCAAAGCTACAATTGTGTTTTTTGGTAAAGCAACTTGCGTTTTTGAATGTGAAAATTCTCTCTACTCATTCCAGCCAAGTTATAACCATTTGGGTGTTCCTTTCAACATGAAAGGTATTCATGAATTGAACCTTAGAGCTTAAGGACTGGTTGAGTTTCAGCTTGACTCACCTCTTTAATACTATTACCTTTAATGGTTGCTAGTACTCCAAAGAATTAGGATTATAAGTTTGTTTACATGGTAAAATATGTGGTTGTTACAGATAGATCTTTGTATTATTATATACTGAACGCAGTTTATTTCATATTATAAGTATGTACATATTGACCAATAGCCACTATAATGAGATATCTTTTGACTTGTAAAGACTTTTATCAGTTAGTAAAACTTTAGTATTAGTATTGTTATCAATATTATTCACATATTGCTTACATTATCATATGAGGGCATATTTAATGAAGTTTGAAATGTGAATATTTAATAATATTGAGTAACTCAAACATATGTACTTCATAGATGTTATAGTCAATTATATTGCTAGGCTAATACTTTATTACAGGCATCATTATGCCCTTCTCTCGTCTAGTAAATGTTATAGTTGTTAATAATTCACTAGTTTAGTTTCTTTTGTAATATTTTATGGAGTATAAGAATTTTATTAGAGGTAAACCAAAGTATGACCTACTTGTACTTTAGAGTATAAACATGTTGAAACGTTAAATAAAGCAATCTGATGGCTAGACACATTTAACTTGCTCAACAGGCTTACTTTTTATTTTACAACACATTTGTTGAAGGTTTGGTTCTTATGCTTAAATAGTGCTAGATTTAACCAATGAGGATTATTAAATTTAGAATCCTGTGGAGCTTAATAAACTTCTTGCTCAGTTAACCCAGGCTTATAAATTCTTGTAGTACCTTACTAGATATTTAGAGTATAACCTATAATTCTATAGATAGTTTTTATCTTTGAATAATGCATACTTCAGGATGATGCTGCTTATGCCACGAGAGTAGAAGTAAGAAATGACTAAAGTGATGATTTCTGTTCTTAATTATAGGTGTGTGGGTGTTGGTTTAGCCACACCCACTTTCCATTGGATAGTGTACCTCTTGGTACAAGACACTAATAGTTGGGTATTGACTTTTTTATCCTGAAGGTGTCACTGAAGTTCACAATTCGCAAGTTATTTGTAGAGTGAAACAAAAGCCTTCAGAAGGAGATATTATAGTAAGTGTGTGAATTTGTACACATTGTTAGATTTGTTCTTTTAATGAATAGAGTATAGTTATGATCATTGTGGAATTAAACTTCTTCCTTAATGGCAAATCTCTTGATTGCTCCTATTACAGGCATCAGAGGAACTGTCTATCAGTCTTTTATGGTAAGTGTACATACTTCTTGGGTAGTGCAAAATTATATTGGTGATGTATAAATGAAATGTAAATGTAAATTATTTAGTTATGAACATCAAAGTCTTATAACATAGTGATGAAATAATCCTATATCTTAAGCTGATACTATCATCATAAATAATAAATAGTACATGACCCCATTACCGATTTTCAAATTATAAATTGATGTCAAAGCAGACCATAAAAATAATAAAATTACTATTAAATGTTGGAGATTAGTCCCTGCAGTTGTCCTTGCAAGTATTGGGTTGAGTGACCTCATACACAGCTCTCTCTAATTCTGAGAGTAATTCCTACTCAGTCTATTTTCACTTGCCATTATGAATTTAGAATAGGAGGAGCAAAAGCGCACGTGCCATTAGGAGGTGCATCACCTAACTCAAAGTTAGTATCAGTTTAAATTTATAGTCAGAAAGAGACACAAACCAATATCAATGTTAACACGGCATCAGTTGTACCGCTACTTTTAAAAATAAATGAAGAAAAACATCATATAATTTTTTTGGAAGTAAAACACTGACTAGAGCTATAGTTATAGCTCTGACTAAAGCTATAAGCATTGTTACTCACACTTATTATTGTAGCACTAATTGTTAGGGTTAATGAAATCATTGCTGCTATTTGTGTCAGTGGTTAAAGAAATCTGGTTTAATTTCAAATTGTCACTTTTGAAAGTCGAATACAAAAACATATTAAAATAAGGAAAACAACACATACCATATGTAGTTATACATGGTCCAAAAAGGTTAGAGTACTGCCTGACTAATCAAGTCTTAGTCCTAGATTTTTTGTGACATCAAGTCATGAGAGAGTTGACAGGACAATGTTTTGCCCTGCCCTATTCTTTCCTTCTTATCTACTTTCCTGGCTATTAACATTATGATGTTAGTTATATCTTCGAGCCTAACACACTCAAGTAAAGGTGCGTATGTTCATTAAAAATGTGAATACCCTACATATAATCAGCTTACTAAGAAACTTTCACTGATTTAAAGAACTTCTATAGAGATAATCAGCTTACTAGGAAACTTTCACTGATTTAAAGAACTGCTATTAGCAAGACAAACTGTTTTTATACCAGATTACTGTGTTTAGGCTACTTTTCAGTTGCCAGACATGTGGTATAGCCTCCCGTCATAAACTAGTCATATTTTCATTATATTTTAATTGAATTCATTACTTTGAAACAACCTCTCTTGCCTATTTGATACAGCAACGTTTTCATGTACCATACTATACCTGTGGCAAGAGTTCTGTACTTTAGTATTTTTGTTACAAATACACTCAATATTCAGTATAGGGTTAAGCATCTGTACTATTAAATGAATAAATATACATAACAATGTGGTTTAAGGTAAGATTATATTTCTCTCCTCCTTTGGCGTAGATGGCAGTACACATAATAGTATGTTACAGCCTTCTGTCTAAAGAGGTGACTAGGAGAGCAAACTATGATATATACGGAAATATTGATCAACTAGTATTCTGGTTGCTGTGTTAAAATACTTGGTAAACTACACCTTTTCATCTCGTAGTTTGATGACGGTTGCAATTCTAGATGTGCAGTTTATGACTTTACATATCCTCCACCTGATGGTTTGACAGAATACTATTGGAAAGAAATCTTTTGTAAATAAACTTATAGTTTATGTATGATGCATATTACATATTCTCAATCTTAAGTAACAAAAACATCTTTTTAATGATAAATTGTTTTTGTGTTGACTACATATTATGTTATTAAGTATTTGCTGGTTCTAATGTAAGTATATCTTTTATAGTTGATATTTGATACGTTTTACACAATGAGTAATGGGGAAATTTGTGAGCTGTATTGTATGGTTTACAATAAAACAGTCTTACTTGTTCACTCTGTGATTTATTAATAACACTTAACTAATAACAAACGTATGAAGATGCTTTTAATAACCTTATCACTTTCTGTTTAGCAAATGATTAATAATATAATTACTTAAGTATACATCTCTCATCAACCACATACTTACTCTTCTAAATAAATACTTACTTTCTGGCTTTTTTGACTGTAGTAAGTCATTAATATTGTGAAATTTTCCTTATCTTGTGTAATTTATATGACTATATATTGATAATGACTAAACATTTGTATTGACAATGTAGGTTGGCACAGTCATGATTATTTAAGGATGAAGGATGTATCATGTCTATTTGCCTCTCAGGTGTTAATTAATGTGTCTTCATTTGAACTAAAGTCTGTGGTCACGCATAATAACCAGACTTTTTTCTTTTGCAGAAGGTAAGGATTTGGCTATCTCAGACTATGAAATGTTGTTGTAACATATATCATTGATTTGTCATGTCATACACCCAACTATTATAAAAATACACTTCCCACCTATGTACAGTAAGTAAGGTCATTGTATATGTACCCTCATCAGCTTCATTATATGGAGCATAACCTGGTTTATTGTCAATGAAAATCTGATGAAAGAAGCTTATTATAATCTACTATAATATATGTTAATAATACTAAAAGAAAAATAAAGCTAGTTGAACTATAATTACTTTTGTGATGAGATTGAAATAAGCTGCATGTACTTTGTAAAGCTAAAATGATGTTTCATAGTTCATCTTTCTAATCATATGACTTCAGCATTTGAACACTAGTACTAAATCAATTAAATAGTAATTATAATTATGTCATTCTACATCCTTGGGTGCTATTGACTTTTGCACATGTGCATTATGTGTAGTTTCATAACACCTTTCGAGTGTTACCTAGAGATTGAGGTTGCTTCTAAAGTTTTCGATCATCCAATGCCACATTATGTGTTTCTCCTATAACTTGTACTCAAACTGATTTGAGTAAGGACTGTCACAACAAAATCTTGGACTAAATTCATGAATCACTGTAATTGGTTTTAAAAATTCATTTAATAATTACCAAAACAATTTAAACAACAGTTTTGTAAGGTTAAAAAGTTAGGACAGTTCCTAAGTTATGGTTAAGAATATTTAGTCATAATTAAGAAATATAATAAGCTAAACAAGGCTCAGATTTATTAGTCATTTGGTAAATTTTGGAAATATTGTATTACTATACCACTACTACAGTATCTCATGAAACTGATGCATCATTTCTTTTTCTTCTCCTGAACTAAAAACTGACACCGAGTCTTTAAAAGGTAGTAACTCAATTGCATTAAAGTCATCATCAATTTATATTCAATACAATGTGGCTTATAAATACTGTGATGCCACAATTTGACATACTTCAGACCAGATGGGATAGATAAGACTCCTTCAGCCCTCATCATTACTTTGTATAACAGAAACAGAAGATGGGTTTTCAAACCAATATAGTCTAAATCATCAGAGGAAAAATTTCCATATAAATTTCAGTATGTGTCCTTTCAAAGAAAAATCTGCCAGTTTAGTTTATCTCTTTACCACTGCAAATTCATTTTTTACCAGAAACAATATTGGTACATACTTCAGAAACAAGTTCGAACCGACCCAGAGTGGGGAAATGTTTCAGTTTATGATGGTAAAGGCATGGTTTGAAGCAGACATCACAGCGCATCTTACAATAATTACATCTGTCATTTGTACATCTTGTATCAAGAGGAGAACAAACCTAGAAAATTTGAAGTAACAATAAAATAATGCAAAAAAGCCTGCTTCTCTGATAATGTGGTTGTCCAAATGCGCTACATGTTTAAGAATACCCACATATCAAGCCATTGTAACAGATTAGTATAAAAAGAACAAGGTCAAAATGGACTTACATATCTTTGTACGATGCTTTTTCATAGACTCTTGCCAAAATTAAGTGACTTTAAATTCCGAATCCTTTGGGATCGAAGGAGACCACCAATTATGTCTGGTATTTGCTCGTCAGTTTTCTTAGATGTTCTGAATCTTTCATAGATGTTGGGCACCTAGAAGCACATCTCTAATTTTGTGATCCCTTTCATCAACAGAAAAATCCTGTCTTAAGAACATATTTCTTTTTTGAATGCTCCAAATACACAAGAAACATAAGGCCATTGCATAATAGAATAATGGCAGGTTTTTCAGGTACTTTTGCGAGTGTTGACAGTTCAAGTCTACCCAAATGCTGTATCCCTTGATTCCAGAAGAAGTTCTGAAGTGACCATGCAACATATCACATGACCTTCTGGGACCTGGATCACCTTTTCTGGTGGAATGCTATGATCATCATAATAAGTTCAAATCCTGGAGGGCAATAAGTTAAATACCTACTGGTGGCTGCTATCACTATTTGATGATCCTGACAATATATTCTAGCTAGTAGACCAGAATGAAGTTTGCCAGACAATTCTACAGGTAGCTTTTTCAGATGGAGCTACAGACATTATGTGTCTACTACTTTGCTTCCCCAACCATATAAATCCACCAAAGCTTTCGGGAATAAGACTAACCCTCTCCTTGTCTTCTGGAACCAACATAACAGATTGAGTTTCAGAGAATTGAATCTGATAAAAGGACAAAGGTTATCTAATTTCCATTCAAGTCCAATATCAAGTGGGATAACAAAGATCATCACTCAATCTTACCATAACGCAATAAATTTTCTTTGGAATCATAGGCTCTCCAAGTTGGAGGAGTTTATAAGCTGCATACGGGTGAATTGTCCATTTGCACATATTGTTCCCACATCGATACTTGTGGAAGATATGCAGGCAATACTGATGGAAGGAACAGCATAAATATTTTTAAATTTGCTGTAGATGTGCAGCAAGGATACATCTCGACATTCTTGCATGAAATTGTGCAATTGGATAAACTCCCCCAATTTCTGCACAAATACTACTGTAAAGTGGAGCCATGTTTCTAAAGATCAGGCCCACAGCAAATCTGTACAAATATTGACCATATGTTATAACACAGTCTAACATTTTGCGAGCCAGGACACTTTCTTTGGTAAACTGTGTTAAATATATGTCTTTAAACAAGTTTTCATCTTTACTTAAAACTTCACCATCACATTTTTTGCACAGCATGGAAAACGTGCTTTTGCAGCAGACTTATTACAATGTAAATATGAAGGATGATCTGCAAGTGGGCCTAAAACAAAAATACTTGCACCCAGGATCAAGACCTATAGCCTTACAAATTCCTGCAAAATAGATTTAGGTATGTAGTAGTGACTGTGAATTTAAATTGTCTGTTGCTTTATGACAAAGAAGACATGTACGAACTTCCTTTGTATTGTAGACCAAAAAGTCAAAAAGTGCTTTATCAAGCATGTAATCTGCTTCATGTTCATAAAATTCTGATCAAGAGAAATATAACACCTCTAAACCATTGATAGGGCTAGTACTGGAATTAGAACAAACAGACTGTTCTGCTGGGTTAGCTTTGAGAGCTAAACTTTTAAGTTTAGTGAGAATTTTTATAACCCTACAATTCGGTTATTGCAAAAGATACGCATCATATTTTTATATTCAAAACCAGGCATTGTATCACTTTGCTCAATTCTTTCCATAATCTCATGATTATAGGTATGGTACATACACTTTGCTTGATAAAGAAGCACTTTATTTTGAGTTTACTATCAATTTTATCATCTGACAGCAAGTGAGAACAAAATTGCCAACAGTCTGTATCGTTTGGCACCATACAACACCTTAATATCCTCAAATCCTAAAGTGACAAAAATAGAATTATTATTTGAAGATTTAAATAGATATCTCATACTTGTTTCTTTGAGCGGAGATAGCAAGAGATGAATTGCTTTACATTCAGTGACACTTAATGTATTCATGAGTTCCCATAAAACCAGGCATTGTTTTGAGCAGTAATGTAGCAGGGACTGGAGAGATTGTCCACTTGAAATACTTTTTTGAAAGGATGTTTTTTGAGACTATCTATCTCAGGTTCAGGAATCATGTTCAACAGTGCACCTAAAACACAATCTCTTGAAGACCCAGTTTCACTTAATGCTAATTCTATAAGCGAATGTACAATCCCCCCTAACATCCACAATACTTGCCAGTTGTTGGTACTGTGACTAAGGTTCTCTATCGTTGTTACCAGGTTCCCATGATCACCAAAGAATGGGTCAATACCCTTTAGACATTTGGCCATCATCTCAGCTTCATCAGAATCTATTGAAATTGGCTTATCTCTGACTTAGAAAGCAGCATATGCCATACAACTCATGCTAATTTAGCAAGGCAGCGAGTTCCAACATCTCCACTTGACATGTAGCAACTTAATAGCTTTTTTGTTATTGAAATACGAAACCGTTTGGCCAACTCTGGTATTAAAACTACATTGTAAAAAGATTTCAGGATAAAATAGACTAACTCATCAGTAATAATCTGTGCAATGAAAAAGACTTTAATACTTGACATGTACATTGATTTCATCACAAACCTTAGCAGTTGGTGCAGTATGAAGCTCAGTTAGAAGTAATGAAAAGCCCCATAATCAATGAGGACTTTTTGACATTGATATCCATTCTTGACCATTGCTCAATACAGATATGTAAATCTTGCAAATAGCCCATTAAACACATCCAAATATTAGTTTTTTGAAACACCTATATACGAAAATTGACCATACAGTGAGATATACACTTAATAATTTCTAACCTGACAGTGAATCAGAATGAGCATCCTTCATTGCTTTAAATGATATAGATGCTAGCTCTGGCAATGTTTTGTTGATATGTAAGTAATTTGTCTTTCAAGTGTTGATAAAATATGGAATCAGCTGGTACATCTTTAATAGATATCAACCAATTGCATTAATAGTTTGTTGTTTTTAATAGAAAGATATATCAACAATCTCATCAGACTTGTAAATAACTCGATGAAACTCACACTACACGCAGTCATTACTAAATACAAACACTCAGCATGACGTAATATTTGTTGAGGAATGTTGTCATCAGATCTGACATCACTTGACATGACATCAGTTGTAGCTGTTATCATCTCCTTAATACCAGCATAACAGAATGTGAATGCTTTTCCTCTATAAAAAAATAAATGACTTTAAGATCCATTAAGTGGGGCAATTAAGTGCAAATACATCTACAATGTATGTAATTATAAATGTTAGGTAATTAAGTATGAGTAATAATCTACCTTGTGGATCAGCAGAAAAAAAATTCTCAATCAATTAGTATGCTCATTTTCTTCTTGTTGGTCATTAGGAGGGTCCGAAAGTAGAGAGCAAATCAATTTAGCAGCTAGAGACTCAACATCAGTACTAGAGTACTTATCAGAGAATCTCTCCAAGATTGGCAAGAGTTTTAACTGTCTGAAAGTGGCACGATTTTTCTGGAATAACTGACAAAGCATTGAACTTCTGTAGTACAAGTAGAACACTTTTCAAGTCTTCAAGTTGAGAAAATTGTTGGATGCTTTCTGCCATGATCTTTTCGTCAACAATTAAATCTTAAGTACTATTTCATGATCATCCTCAGTGACCAGTGAACTAAGAATTATTTGAGTACTCACTCTAAGTGGGTCATAACTTAAGACTCTGCTATTTATTAAGGTATTTTTAATTGCTAATAATTCATCATCTAGTGTGGTAAGTGAAATAGTCCCAAATAAAAATATCTTCGAGCATTCACACAAAACACAAACAAAAGACTTTTTCATGATAATCTACATGGAAACAAAAGTATAGTTATAGAAATCATTGTATAACTGTTCTCAACAGTAAATAAAAATTTACTAAACTAAAAGGGTAAGTGTGGTCCATAGCAATTTCAGAATAAATATAAATGATGATAAGATCATCAAACATACCCAGTATTTGTAGTACTGACAACATGTTTGTGTATATTTCATTTAAATAAAATGGTTTAAATTTGGCAATACAATTTAATAGTTAGATTTTTAAAAAAATATGTGATAAATTCAATAAACATATCCATTGTAGGCTACCAGGCATGCTTACAAATGCATAAACTTCATTATAAGAATTATTCAGTTATTTTAACAACCAATTATAGCTCAGTAGAGTATATATTACGGAATCTCGAGACTGTCATGTAAATTACTCACTCTATAATTTTTTGGTATTGTATTCTATTACAAAGCAACAAAATAACAGTGAGTAATTCACATCAATTCTAGATTCCCATATTTTCCATAATGTAAGCTACTAATTACTTGTTACAATAACATAAATATCAGTTATCTTTGCTAACATACTAAACTATAATTTTTTTGTATACCTCATTCTTATCTTTCCTCCCAATAAACATAGGAATTGCTATTAGCATTTGTTTGATGAGCTGTGAGACGTTGGCTATTAGGTAATACTGTGTTGGCACTCTTCCCCGACAGCGCTTTAATAATTATCCAGCAATTAAACATTAAAGTTACCCCCCTTATGTACTGGTTCTCGTCTGTCATCGTAAGAGCTAAAAAAGAAAGAAATATCTTGTAACTACTTAAATAGACAATGTAACAGCATATACCAAATGGCCAGAAAATTTAATTGTACTACTTAATAGACAATATAATGTAAGCCTGGCAGTAAAAATCAAAGATTTAATACACCTTCACAAAAAATATGGTTTTTCTTTTGTTTCTTAATTCTGATCATGTAAACAACATTTTCTCAAGTTTCAAGTTATAAGCAAGTGTTTTTGGAGGTTAACTTAGCTTGTGTAAGCTTCCTAATTTAAAGCTCAAGTACTTGGCCATAATTAAGTGGTGTTGTACAAACATGTTGACATAATCACTGACTCAAAAATACAGTATACTAGTAAATACAGGTATAACAAATGAAGCAATGATCACAGTATATTACAGTCATGTCACAGTTTGTCTACTGACTCCATGTATAGATAGGGCAACCAGCTCTTGTTGTGTGTCCTTCCTCCTTCAGTTCCTTACATTTGTCACAATAGTCAGTATGGGGGGTGGGCATACACAGCAATGCTTATGTCTATCTTCTTTCAACCATCGGGAACAAGAAACGTTTTTCATGTTTCTTTGCCTCTCTCTTGCTGAACTTGATTAAATTCACACAAGCATGATTGTTTCACTTTTTCATTATAATTTTCTTGATTTTTTGGACTCCCCTATTCAAGTGAATTTTGGCAAGAAGTAGAAAAGTGCCCCTGAACTACTGGCTTGCCTGCCATTTGGTTGGCTATTTTGATCAACAAACTCCAAAAATTGCTCTCGAACAGTCACTTTAGCAGAATGTAAGGGGCTTTCGGGCCAAACCATGACTTTCGTGAGGATAGTTTTTTTGCATTTACAATATCAGTTGCCAGATAATGTAGGCCACCATTTTTCGAAGCTATCTTTGATTGTCATGCATAACAACACATTTTTCAAGTTTATTACTGAATGACATCAGATTTTGTCATTGGTACTAACGAAATAGACACTGCCCCTACGGTTTTTACACTTCTTTAATGAGCTAATCGTTGCTTCCAATGCCATACACTTCTGTTATACACGCTTGACAATAGCAATAGTTACCTAGTCCATTGAATAGAAATTTTCTTATCCATTTGTTCTGTGCCATACACTTCTTATACACGCTTGACAATAGCATAGTTACCTAGTCCATTGAATAGAATGTTTCTTATCCATTTGTTCTGAGCAACTAGATTACGATAATGAAGCTTGGTCAGGCTTTGCCTTATGTTCAATGATCAGATCTTACAAAAGATTGAAACACATGAAGCAACTCTCCAAAGCAGTTTTACAAGCTTGTGCAAGGGTGATTTGGTTGTTCAGCTCTCAGTCCTTCTTCAACATCATGCCTCAGCTTATGCACCTTCCTTGACCTGCCTTCCAAATAGTTTTTTTGCACAAGCACCAGCACGCTTCTTAGATCTCTAGATAGTCCTTGTGATTGTTCTCTTCATCAGCAAACAGCATCTTCACTCCTTGAACAACTATTTACACATCTTACAAACTGTAATACACATGGCAAAATTGCTAATTTTTCTCAATATTTGTTTTGTGACATAATCTTTGATTTTTTACTGCGTGAGCTCACAATATAGAAAAAAAAAATATACCAAATGACCAAGAAAAAAATTTGGCAGAGAATTGAACTTCATTGTTTTGGTGATTGGGATACCAAGACACCCATTCAACTAATATCAATTTTTTTTTTTTAGCATATAATATAGTGGGGGGGTGGAGTTTTTCATACATTAACTACTGCGCAATATACATAATCTTTCAAAGTATGTTCTTAAGAGCAACACAGAAAATGAATCCATGGGCTTACATACCAGCTTTTACCAGATAAGGGGTCCCCCGCTACTTTTTGTAGCAATAATGATGTTGGAACATAAGTTCCAAGTGTATGAAATTATGGAATGTTAAAAATATCACTGACCGTTGTTTTACTTTTACCATTTTTTTTATTATGATCAACTAAAATACATTTATTGTCTGTAATTGAGATATAACCTCTTGTATAATATTTTTGCATGTCTTAGTGTTTTATTATGGGAATAGTCTTGAGTCAGTATTCACCTAATCTTGACTCATTGCATCATTTCACCATAGCACTATTGCATCACTTTAATTTAGCTCTGTGGTAAATACTTTTGCACCACCTTTCTATCTTAAAATAATAATATTTAAGTAAAGTAGTGGTTGCATAGGTAGTAAAACATATTCTTTAATATGTAAAACTACACAAAACATTCAGAAAGAGCAAAACTAAACTGTAACTAAACTCAAAACCTTGTTCAAGAAGTCAAAAAACAACTGTAACTACAAAAAAAACTTTGTTCAAGTAACAAAAACTAACTATAAACTAAAAACAACATACAAGGGTCAAAATTAACTATATTTAAAATTTTTGTTCAAGGATAAAACTATCTATAACTGACAAAATAGCAAAAACAATACTAAAACAACACTAAAGTAAATTAATGAAATTTCACACCAATTAATGACACATTTAAGTTGTTTTATTACAAAATTTATTGAAGTGATTTCAGAATAATTTGCAAGCATGTATATTCTGCCCAACAATAATAAAATTATCATCATAGATCTAACCAATAGTTAAATGAACAGGTAATTCCAAGGTATATTAGTAATCAAAACAATAAATATGATTTGTTTCTTTGGGCATAAATAATTTTAGATACTTTAATTGTAACATGTAAACATAATTACTCAAATCAACCAATCATTTTACGATCCTAGAAAAAACAAGTCAAGCAAAACTAAATTAATTGGGAATCATCCAGAATTGGAAAGGCTAATGCAAAGCTGAGCCTTAGTACAGCCCTCCAGAGTCAAAATATGACCAAGTTTAATTTCAGCCTTTGAAATCAATTGCAAGTTAAATTAGGACTCCAAATTTTCTTGTTATATGGTATACAAATTTAACAAACAAGACAAATGCATTAAACATCTTACCATCTAGAAGATCCAATAAAAGTTAGACAGCATAACATTAATATCCTTAAATGGTTCTTCCGGTAAACAGAGACCGGTCTTTTAGCAATAAAGCATCTCCTTTAAACACTTAAAAAATCTCTCTCCATCAGTATCTCTTTCTCTCTTTAAACAATAGCCTTGAAACGTTCGAACTGGTCATTCAGTTTGAGGCAAAATATTCAAAAGGCTCTTTGTATCAGTCTTCTTTGTTTGCATCTGCCATTACTGCATTCACTACAACTATATCAGATGTGGGAGTTGACTGAGAATGAGCTGGATCAATTTTCTCCGTTGTTTCAATAGATTTTGCTTCTCTCATTGGTTTCTGACATGCTACCATCTTTATAACAGCATAAGCCAATTTCTTTTCAATATCTCTTGAAGATTGAATGCAATCTTTGTAGCAAACAGAAGACACCTTCTGCTAATAAAGACTACGATTACTTGGCAATTGTCCATAGGCAAGTAATATAGTCTTAGTAAGGAGCTTGTGGGCATCTCTATCCCAGCATGCATCAATTAAATCAATAAAGACATTTCTTGAGAGAGAAGGAACCACATGTTTTGTTTGCTTCATCAACCGTGAAATAAGAACATGTGCTGTGTTCTAGCTGACATACAAACATCCTTATGTTCATGTTTAAAGTATGGAATAATATGCATCTATTAAAGGTGATGGTTCGAGTATTTCTTGAGTAAATGTGCTAAAAGAAGTATATAGTATGCGAAGCATTCTAACTAGCAGTGCCTATACATGAGTAAAGAAAACTAAGTAGTAAATAAGTGATCTAAGTAGGTTGGGGTTCATTACTACTGGTATTATAGGAAACAAACTATATTGTATCAATATATATAATTGTATCACCCTAAATGCAATTATGCATAATGTCTGCAAAGCAATTACGGGGTGGTTGTGGGGGGGGGTCAATATGACTATACATAGGCAAATCCTCACCACACTTCCTACTTTTATTCTGAAGTTGATTCAAGCATATTGACGCATGATTCATAAGATCATAATAGTATTTAAAGTGAATGAAAGCTTTACATATCCTCAATGATTTGAAACACTGATAGGTTGAATGAAGCAAAAACAATACCAGTCCTGTGTTCATCACTTGTTAATAATGAATGTCTATGGAAAAGAATCAACTCACAGTCAATTGGTGTTAAATGTATTAATGGCCTTGTTATCAACTTCCAAAAAACAATCAGGAAACAACAACTCAGACAACTGTCAATAATGAGGAAAAAAAATTAAACTGTGTTAACACATTGATATGCTAGATGAAACTGTTACAAGTCTTTATTAGAATAACAAGCGCTTACTATGTATGTGTAACTTAATTAATAATTGTCTAGTAATTAGTAGATTAATGATGGTATATGTATGTATATCAGCCTGAATAAATGATTTGCATAAAGTATTCCACAAACTGCTTCATAGGTATACTGCAATTGACTGGGTTATACATATTATACTTAATACTGGAAGCTCTTTCCCTGCACCTCCAATGGCTACTAAAAGAGAGGGCGGGGCAAAGGGAGGGACCTTTGTCGAAATCTTCCACATACCTGAAATGAGTTGAGCTGAAATTAGGTAAACATTCTAGCAATCATGCATCTCTATCGCATCTATGAATCGCATAATGTCTGAAAAAGGTGCTAGTGCATATCTTCCAACATCACAGGAAATGGCAGAGCGAATGATGTTGCCAGTAAGCCATGGCTTGTGTAACACACTAGCAATCTAGAACAGACAACATAGTAAAACAAATCTAAAGCAACGCTAACGTATATCACACAATTAAGGGACATTTATTGAAGTGAAGGTTCGATAATTGCAAGCATCTTGTTTGCCCAACAATAAATAAAATCGTCATCATATTAAGTGGCACATGAATTCCAAGGTGCATTAATAATCCAACACCATATTATAATGTTTTCTTTTTTGGCATAAACAAGTTATATTTCCTAACATGTAAAAGCATATGCTTAAACAACAATCAGCCTTTAGATATACAAGTCACAGCAAACCTATATTGGGATAATGCAAAATTGGAAAGGCTAATCAAAGCTGAAGCCTATAGTACAGCCATCCAGAGTCAATAACCAATTTTAATTTTTGGCCTTGAAACAATCTGCCAAAGATGTAATTAACACTACCAAATTTTCTGTTTATAGTATACCAATTAACAAAACCATACAAAGCATATAAAACAGCTTCCAGCGACAGATCCAATAAAATATTAGACAGCATAATATTATATCCTTAGATGGTTTTCTCCGGTAACAATGAGACCTGGTCCTGTTATCAATGCAAGGCATCTCTTTAAACCCTCAAAAATCTTTCTGCCATCATTAATCTCTTCTCTTCTTTAACCAAATACCTTGACACGTTCAAGAACCTGTTTCATACTCGATTGAGGCAAATATTCCAAAAAGCTCTTCGCATCAGTTCCTCTTTTTTGCATTCTTCCATTACTCCATTCACGACAACTATATCCGATGTGGTAGTTGTCTGAGAATAGCTGGATCATTTTCTTCCTTTGTTTTCGATTGGATTTTGCTTCCTCTCATTGGTTTCATGAAATGCCAACATTTTGATAACAGCATAAGCCAATTTCTTGTCAATATCTCTTGAAATTGAAATCAGCACTTTTTGTGCAAAACAGAAAGACCCTTCTGCTAAATAAGACTACAATTACTTTGCAAATGTCCATGGCAAGTAATCGTTTTAGCAAGTTACCTTGTTGTGCATCTCTTTTCCAGGATTCATTTAATCAAATCATAAAGACATTCTTGAGAGAGGAGGAACACCATTTTTGTTGCCTCATCAACCATGAACATAAGAAACTGTGCTGTGGTTCTACATCTTGAAATACCGAAATTCTTATGTTCATGTTTTAAGTATGGAATAATCGCATTTATAAAGGTACTGGTTGTCAGTGTTTCTTGAGGTAAATCTGCCAAACCAGCCTATAGTATTGCGAAGCAATTGTAATAGCATTGCCTGTAATGACCAAAGAGAAAAACATACTAAAATAAGTGACTTAATATGTTTGGTTCATTCAATACTGGTATTATCACGAACACTACAATTGTATCAACTAGTATCTAATTGTATCCAACTATAAAATGGAACTATGCAGAATATCCTGCAAAAGCAGTTACTTTCATGTTTACATAAATACAGTTACTATACCTCGTGCAAATCCTCACACATTTCCTACTTTTCCTGAAAGTTGAGATCAAGATCTTGACGACATGGATTCATCGAAATCATAATAGTAGTTTAGAGTGACATGAAGAAGCTTACATATCCCTCAACGACTTAAAACACTATAGGGTTTGATTGAAGCAAACAACAAATACCCAGTACCTGTGTTCATCACTTGTTTAATAATGTAATGTCTATGGACCAAGAATACAACTACCGTCAATTGGTGTTAAATGTATTAATGGCCTTTGTTATCAACTTCTCAAAAATCAGGAAACAACAATGCCACACCAACCTGTTCATAACGGATAAAACAAAAAATTTAAACTTTAGTATCATGGAGATGCTAGATGACAGCTGGTTACAAGTCTTTATCAGAAAACACAAGCTTACTAATGTTTCTTGCAATTAATTGAACTAATGTTTAGTAAATTAGTAGAATAAATGTGGTACCATAACATACTATACAAGTCTAATCTAAAATGATTTGCATACAATACTCCACATCACTGTTTCCTATAAGGACCTTGCAATCGATTGGGTCACATATATTACACCTAATACTGGGAAGCTCTTTCTGTGCATCCTTCCAATGGGAAACCATGAAACTGTACTGAAAAGAGGGTGGGAACAAGGGGATGACCTTTGTCAGAACCTTACCTTAAAATGAGTTTGCGCTGAAAATTAGGTAGACATTCTATCAACATCGAGGCAGTCTCTCGCATTTATTGAATTAATGTCTGAAAAGAGTGCTAGTGCAACATCTTCTTCCAACTTCACAGGAACTGGCAGAGAAGAATGAGGTTGTCCATAATGCATGGCTTGCTGCAAAAAACAGTAACACACTACACTGAACCAAATGAGGTTTTTGTAACTTTACTACTGCGGGAATAAAATTAGCAAATCGCCAAATCGAGTTTGCTCGACGGACATGATCAAAGGCAGAGTTTGTATTAAGAGACAGTGGGGCTGCAGGAAGTTAATACTTATCGTTGTAATGAAACTGTTAAAGTGCTTTCACTGTAATTGTATAGAATAAATTAATGTGGGTGTGGTCAAGGAGTGCTTTCTTCATTCGAGCGCTTTTTATAGATCAGTTTCCTAGTCAACGGTCTATTTATTTCTGTTCATTTACATCATACCAGGAGACGTGTTGTTTGTGAATCTACGGAATTCTATACATTCTTTCCTTGAAGGTGAGTCCAATGAAGGGTTGTAGTGGCTGATAAACTTATGAGGCCTACAATATTGTAGCAGGAAAAACCCCTGTACTCATTCACTACTTCTATTGGAAATTTAGGTATTATAATATGCTATCAGCCATCAAGACCTGTTATACTAGAAATCATATCTATTGAAATCATTTTCCCATTTGATACAACTGTTCTGAGTCAGGAAAAATTTTCCCCGCTTATCTAGCACATATATAAGTTAGTACAAATGTTGTTCTAACTTAAGTGGACGTTGTTTTACAGTTTGCTATTACAACATGATGTATATGAGGTGACCCTAACATATCTGATCTGATACTAAACGTTTTGGATTTTCATTAATGACATTGATTACAAAGAGTACAATTGCAATGTGATGAAAACAATGACTCTCTTGTAATAACTGTGCTATGCTGCATTTAAAAAAAATCTCACATGTCTTAATACATCTGTTCTGTTAGCTATTGCATAGAGCACAATACAGTATTCAATATCTTATTGCTATTTCAAGTTATTAATTAACAGATGTTGTTTGTAAAAAAGGGTTTTTTTTCCTTTGAGTAGTTACTTTAAATGGTTTCATGTTTTATGTGGTAGATATAGGTTCCCTTTAAATATGTCATTTCAAATTTTATCATAATGTAAGTGTTATTATCATGTGTGTGGCAATAGTATCTCTATCTGTGATGACTACTCTGATATGAAAGTTGTTCACTTTATCATTGGGGTAAAGGGACCTACAGATGAAAACCGAACAGAATTATACAATTGAGTACCATGTTACTTGAAACTAATGTTTTTGAGGTTTGGGGAATTGCCGTTCATAATGTCCCATTATTAAAAACTAATTCCTACATTACTAAACAATTACTATGATTGCATATCACACAGATGTCTCTGCTTTAACTGCTGACTATGCAATATAAGGCTATATTATGTCATCACTTTGTTTTATATCAATATCAGTACAAATAACAATTTATTATGAATTTGTTGGCAGAATTATAGAAATTTTGTCTTACGTTATGTTGTGTTTGTTTGATCACTAGTGAATTGATTGGTAGTCATATCATTGTTGTAATGGACTTTTATGGAATATGGTTTGTCTAGATTGTGAGAGTGTTATGTATACAGGGATAAGCCCCAAATATTTCTTTTCAAAAGCAGCTTGTTATTTTTTTATGGATTATATTATTGATATGGAGTAGGTCAGGTTAAATTGAATCTACAGTTTATGGTTTACACAAGTTTTGTGTCTACTCTAATACATAAGATTAAAGAAAGAGAAACAAAACAAACAAAGATAGACTCCATTTTTTCATAATCCTATTCTAGTTTACACAAGTCAGATTTATAAGTTGACTATGTGTTTATTGACACATTGTAGTTAATTGATTTTTCCCATCCTATTGCATGCACTAGGATACATAATTATATCACTGTTATTATAAAACTTCTCTGTAAACTAAAGTTTTTTACCCTAACTTCCTCTGTGTTGGCAAGGATTTACAGTACTTTTGTCTATCTGTCTTCCTGTGTGTTTATCCTGACAAAGCACTCTAAGCGGCTACAACATTAAGACAATCTAAAGCTTTGAAACTTGTGGAAATGTCAAACATTAAGGTTTATCATGTTAACCTATTTGCCAAGCATTTCAAAGCTTTATCACACTTTTAACATTATGAATGTGACACAGAAAATGAACATAGACCGTGTGAATTATGTCAGAGCTCAAAGTAAGCAAATGAAATGTTAGGTATTGCGTTAAAAGTTTTTCTAATCTAAAATTGGGCCTATTCTCTTTATAACACTCCTTGATAGATCAGCAGGTGTTTAAAGCCTACAATGTGTATTAGTACCAATTGCTAACATGCAATACATCTAAGAAAACTATACTTCACTGGTATGCCTAGTTTTATGAATTATTAATTTTCAGTGCAAACTCCAAGCCACACATTAAAGACTTAAAGGGGGCTTTTCAGCATTTGGTCTTTGATTAGTAGTCTTTTCACATGTTGATATTGATATCAATGCTTCCATTAACATAGTTTTGTTGTCATACAATGGCCTTATTTCTATAACTATGGTACTTGTAAAACTGACAAACGACATCTTGTGATTACTTGTGTTCAGTTTTAAAGTGTCCCTCTATGATACCCTTTAGTATCTATTGTAGTCAGACCAGTGTGGGTCAATATGACCTTAAGTTTTCTGACCTTAAATGTTCTGACCTTTTGATAATCATGTCATGTCAATATTGATACTAGTATTTGCTATAACGCAGATGACTATAAATTAAATGAAGCTAATTGATCTAATTGAGAATCAATAGACACTAGAGGGTCTGCCCATTTGTAATTATCAATAATTTAGGGGTCTCTCTTAATGTGAGCATTATCAGTAGTCCCATGCTCAAATGTCCATTCACTTCATGCAAGAAAAGTAAAAATATTATAATTCTTTGAAAGTAGCCCTTGAAGTTAACATTAGTGTAAGTTAGTAACTACTTGCAATGTTTGGAGCAAACCATTATGATCTGCCATCTTGCCATGAATGATGTATCATACACTAAAGAATTGGCCTAAAGTCATGCTTTATTGTAATGGGTGTCTAGGCGTACCACTACATTGTCTGTGCTGTTATGGTAGTATCTCCTTATAGAGATATTTACTCTGTGTTGTGTAACTATGTGGGCTCCATTTATGAACTCTGAATGACACTGTACTCTACTGTTTAATAGGTATTCCCCTAAGTGATGCACTGATAAATGATGGCTTTATTTAGTTTATTATATATTATATGATGATGGTCAAGGATTAGCCTGAACATGTACATTGTGATAGTAAAGATATATGATGAGTTTTAAACCGTATAAACAAATTCTTTTCTGTCTCTGGTATTGGTGTAGTAACATTATTTCTAACTATGTACTCTAGTTGTATGACAAAACATACTAAAAAGGTATAGGTCAGTAGTACATGATGCTTCCTTGCTAGTTTATAGTACCAGTATGTCATCTTTCTGAAATGTCATTAAGTGCTTATATTGGATGTTTTTGTCACTTTGTTAATTCTCTCTTTACATCAGGTAGACAGCTATAGATATCCCTAATATGTTTGATTATGGTCTTCTCATGTTCTATGATAATAGGGATAGGGATTAACTACATCAAGAAATGGTTTTTACATGTAGTGTTACTGAACATGTGCAATGTTGTACAGGTCAAAATTCAATTTAGCTACAGTTATTATAGTCCCTCATCACGTGGTATTAGTTTTGACAGTTGTACATTAGATAACTTCATCAATGTTGAAGTAATTGATGATATAGTTGTTGTAATGATGTACTATGAGGTCACTGTGACGTGTGTAATTCTAAGCTTTTGATTTCTAAGAAATTTATGACCACACCCAAATCAGTACTAATCAATACCATTGTGAGTAAAAAATTTAGTATGTAGACAAAGTACACTATTCCTTTGTCTAATCAGTATCTACAATTATTAATTGTAGATTGTAAATTGTAGTCTCTGTTTGACACGATATATTCCTTTCTGATTTAAGCTAGCCTGTATCTCAGTATTAGATCCCCACTGTGACTTGATTCATAGTTTGTGTTGCAAAGCATCAAGAAGGATAGATTTTTAGGTTGAAAAGGTTTAGATGAAGGGTTATAATAATCTTGATGACAGCATCCCATCCCTATTAAAAAGGATAGATGTTGGTAAGATTGTCTAATGGTTTTATCATTGCTGTTGTAGTCCATTTCCATAGCAAAGTGGCTGAAAATGATTACAATAGGTTGCGCTGTCCTTGTCATCATACAATTATCAATAGTATGGTAGGCTATGTTCATTCTTTTATCCTCCTACAATTCATATTGTATATTGCCATGTTAGATTGTATACTGCCATGTTGATTGTATATTGCCAATGTTAGAGCATACATGGTTCATAAATCATTGTACTTATAACACATTACATGTATTAGAGTATATGTGACATGTATTATTTATGTACACTTAGAGTAGCTAATTTGATTACACTTGTTCACCTCACTACACCTGTTCACCTTACCATTGTCAACATGTTTTTTTAACCTCAAGTTTAGACAGAAAATTTTCATGACAAAGTGAAACATTGGATATAAATATGGGGTGTTGGGATCAATGAAGCACTCTTACTACCATGATCTAGGACATGTTTTCCATAGATTTTTTTTGATTTTAGATGCCACCATAAATAAACAAATCTTTTTGTGTTGTATTGTACTATAACAAGAACAAGAGCTGACATATATGGGGTAGTAGACTGTAGTCACTCATGTTGTGGGACATATAACTTGTTCCTCTCTACCTTCATCCAGTGTTTATCTTGTTTAGTCCTGTCAAAGTGATACTTCATTGATAGTATGGAATCAGAGTCTCTTCAATTGCCTCCTGATTGGACTGAACTTCAGTCAGAGAATGGTTCCTATTTTCTGGCATAAAGAAACAAACAGAGTTCAGTGGAAGTTTCCAACAAAGGAAGGTCAGTAAAGGAAACATTGTCATAACACTGTTACTTATCTTACTTTCCACCCTATTAATATCATTGCTGGCATTTTTCAAGGATTGTAACATTGTATGATGTCACATACGATAATAATTCATTCATGTGTGACTGTTTGTAGTTCCAATGATATTACATCTATCACATGACCATACTTAAAAACTATAATATTGGTGTACAAGTTAATATAGCATATTTTATTTTTTCTCATGACAGCAAAGGCCTATCGTCAGAAAAAAGTTAACTCATGGCTATGTCAATGTCAACAAAGAGAATGATCCAAATAAGTTACTTATGACATCTAGTTCATCACAATACTAATGGTAACTACCCAACAAATCAGATCACTCTGAAAATAGTGGTGACAGTGTATCATCCACTAACAAAGAGATCAATCCTTTGTGCCTGACTAAATGGGGAATACAGTCAACTACGTCACCTGTTCCTCCAAGAGACTATCACCTCTCAGATAGACCAAACTCACAGGACAGTAAACCTTCATCTCCACCTCCTATTTCCAACTAGACATTACCTTGATGAAGACGATGATGTGTGTTACTTGAATGTACTGAGCCTATACCTTGGACACAGCATTACAAGAAAGAGTGCCATCTCCTCTTCCAGATAGAAACTATTTCATGAAGAAGGCATCCATGTTTAATTAATGCTGCACGACTTCCAAGTGAAGGTAAAGATGAATCACCTCCACCTTTACCAGAGAGAACAGAATTAAGTGAGCAACTTATGTCTCCCTCTAGTATGCACAAGTACTTGTATTCTATAATGTCAGTGACTTAGATGCCACATCTACTAGCAATCCCTCTGCAGTATATATGAACCAATAATACCTGGAGGGAAAAATACTTCATCACTGAACCAGTGTGTGAATCATTGCTGTATGATGAAAATAAAAGATTGTTTGCTAGCAAGTGAACTTCCTGTTCTTAGAGGGCAATTAGCGACAAGGGATACCACCACTATCAATCAAGATGATGCTAATTATGATGAAGTGCTAACTGAGGCTCAAAAAATGTTGATAACAAATGGCAACAAAAACCTCACAAGAGCAGCCATCAAATACATTGAGAGAATCTTCACGTCCTGTGCCATCTTATTGATGATATTTGTGCTATTTCACAGAGTCCTTCAATTCAAACACCCACTCAATCCCTCCACCATCCCATCCTGCCCCTCGTCCTCCTCCAAATCCCAAAGAACTTCACTCAACTGAGGCTAGAAAAACATTGAAAGCACCTGCAAAAAACAAAGAACATAACAGTCAAGTACATTGATAGAATCTTTCTCGTCCTGTGCTATCTTATGATGATGTTTTACCCAATATACACAGAGGCTTCAAATCAAGAACCCATTGACTGTCCCTCCACCATCTCATCCTGCCCCTCGTCCTCCTCCAGGTCCTGAAGAGCTTCACTCAACTGAAGCTAGAAAAAAGGTGAACAGGCAACTGAAAAAAAAATCCAACAAAAACATCCATTCAAGTACATTGTATAGAATCTTCTTATACTGTGGCCATCTTGTGGTGATGTCTACCCAGTATACACAGAGCCCTCAACTCAAGAACCGTTGACCTCCCTCCTCCATCCCATCCTGCCCTCGTCCTCCTCCCAGGGGTCCTGAAGAACTTCACTCAACTAGGCTAGAAAAAAAGGGGACAGTAACTGTACAAAAATCCAGCAAGAATGCCCAAGAGAAGCTTCTCGTCTTGTACCCCATTATGATGGACATTGATCCAATATACACAGAGCCCTCAACTGAACAAATCCCCATACCCAATGACCTTTCATCAACCATCCCCAACCTATCCCTCGTCCTCCTCCAGGTCTTGAAAAACTAAATTCTCCACAATCAGCAAATCGTTGTGTGGAAGCCTATGAGTAGTACCATTAAATGTTACACCAGTTTTGGATGACAGGGTCTAATGACAGTTAACCACAGAAATCAAAGAGAAAGATTGAGTCTTATGAAAACATTACCAGATTTTCATGGAAGTGCACGTCCACTTCCTCCTAGACAAAAATTCGGGGGGGGAAAAGCAAAGCACAAAGAAGCCATGAACTTCCCTGATCCTGCTTGTCTTCAAAAATCAGGGAAGTTAGGCAATCAACAAGATGATTGATCCTTCAGGTATTGAGAGTGGGTATTCATAAACTATCTCATGAACATTTTTGGAGCTAATGCTACATTGCCCCAGAACAGGTCGTGACCCTGGCTACAGTAAATTAGATATCTCTGAACAAGCTTTGTTAATGCGGTCTGGAATTTACTATCAAAGGCTCTCTCATGAATGACATGTGTTGTAACTCCAGTTTGACTCAAGAGTTTCAGACCTAGATTTGGAAGATCCTGTTCCTTTAATTCTTGCACCTAATGCACCGACAGCTGAGATCAAACCACGCCTACACCACTTATGAAGACCTACCTATGAGCATTACTGGTACTGATACGAGGTGGTTTGGATGAAACGTCCATCTTCTCTCGTATGGACAACATGATATGGCTACCCAGCACAATGTGGTGGGTTTTTGCAATCAATCTCCAAAAAGCTAGAAAATCTCCTAAGGCTCATAAAGTAACTCCACCATCACAAAACCCCAGGGAATAACTGACAAAGATTTTGGAACGACGGTTAGAACGACTTGATAATCATTTTATCCTGAACCTTGACATCCCAGCATGGCCGAACACATGGGGAATCTCCTCAACTACACGCCGTCGTCCATCTGAGATTTAAAAAAGCTGTTCGAAGTAGTTGGAATGTTGCTAATAGCAATAATGATGGTCCTACCTTCTGTTTGGACAAGAGAAGTAAATGAGCAAGGGCAAGTGTTTTATTGGCATTTACCCAACTGGAAAAATCCAGTATACTAACCTGGTGGAGGTTAGCCCATCAATAGCAAAGGTACATTATTATCATATATCTTCATCTTATTGGCATTCTTTTAGTAGGACTATGCTACAATCAATAGTTTTTTATGATAATGACATAGTAACAGTTGATAGTTTGTTTTGCTGAAAAGTTAATATGTTTCTGATTTGAACCTGAATCTCTAGATTTTATTTTAAAGATTATATGTATTTGTATATAATAGCTATAATTTATGCCTTATACTGGCTATCAATTCTTTCCTCCCTCTCTCCTCAGAGTCCAGAGTCCTGGTGGACAGTGATGGCCCTTCTCTCCCCAAAATGTCAAACCAACCACATTTGCTGCAGAGTACATGGGTTCTGTTGAAGTACCTGAAGAAAAACTTGTCAAAGGAAAAGTGTTCATGTTGTTGTTCAGTTCTATTGAGAAACTCTCAGGATACGAGAATGATCCACCTGACCACATGCAACTTGTAGTTAATCTTAAAAGGGTAAGTATTTTGATAGATATTAATAGAATTTCTATTAAAAGTGTATACAAATTGTGTGTGAAGTTTTAAATATTTCATGAAGTAATAAATGGTTCAGTTGGATGTTATCCAGTAATCAGAAAATTGCTCAATTTGTACTCACAAGTTTATATACTTACTACCAATCAGTCATAAATGTTTAAAGAAGCTTTTTTATTTAATTATAATTATATGTCTATACATGTAATTACGTACTAAAACAGCTGTAGTTTATATATTATACATATTTGAGAATCTACAACCTTAAATTATTTCAGCTATGTGGGATATAAAAGAAACAAAAGCTATTGTCTCAGTTGTATTGTCTATAGAATTTTATGATATGAATCTCATAATCTGTTCCTTGCAAGTCAAATGTTTGGCTTTGGCTGTGAATTTATACTTCTTGAGGTTATTACAATGAGTTCCAACACTGAGTAGGAATGTAGTGTTGTGTGTGGCAATGATTATTACTCTCTCTGTCTCTCTCTCTCTGTCTCCCTCTCTTCTCTCTGTCTCTGCCTCCTCTCTCTGTCTCTCTGTCTGCTCTCTTCTGTCTCTCTCCTCTCTGTCTCTGTCTTCTCTCTCTCTCTCTCTCTCTCTCTCTAGTGTGACAGAGTACATATTCCAAATTTATAATATGGAACTCAAGTGGTTGAGTGTAACTGATGGTACAGTATTATTCATTCAACCTATTAACAAGATAAGAGTTGGTGTGTAGGAAAATCAACAACAGGTATGACCAAATGTATAAAGAAGATGAATTGATTTGTGTTAAACAAATGCAATTTATTGCGGTTTTTAAACAGAATTGATGATTTTTATAAAATTGAAACCCTAACAAATATTTGGCATGTTTTGTGGATACAAATAACATTTGACACAAATTATTAGTAGTCTTGTGATTAAACTAATTCACAAATAGTATTTAAATTAACACTATTTATTTAAACACTACTATTTGTTGTTTTGTAATTCCAGACCCTTTGGCTTTGTTATGTGTCTCGAAATCCAGTCCCTCAACGTCATCAATGTCATGTGTTTTCGCTGTGATATTGCTGCTATGGGTATAGCTCAGGCTATGTTTGATAATCATGCAGTTAAAAGATTTTCACAAATTCCAAAAACACTAGGTAAATATTACTAGTCAATGCACATGCTATAGTACTATAAACTTTAGTTATCATGTCTGTGTTCTTTCAAATTCTGATACAACTATACTAGAGTCTACACATAAATAATACACAGGACAAAGTATGATAAGATATCATGATAACATAATTTCATGAGAAGGGTTAGGCACAACTCTTGATTACAAGCAGTTCCTATTTGTAAATTTGATAAAGAGTCCTTCCACACTTAACTCATTAGATGACCTTATCTGCCAGTGATATCTGTAATGATGGAGGTCAAGGTTCAGTATTAGTTAGTGTACCTCTCAGTGCTGTACAAAGAAACAGAAGTGTGACTACTCTACCAAAGTGAAATGGGGCTAAAGGTTAGTTGATAGAGTAATATAAACAACCATTTATGGTCACATAGTCAATCAGTATTAAATGTAAAAAATAAACAACCATTTATGGTCACATAGTCAATCAGTATTAAATGTAATTATCATATTATATAACAGTAATGTAGTAGACATATGTCTGATGTCTGTTTGTATAACAATAATGTAGTAGACATACATATCTGCTTTAAGCATAGGCTATCATTTATTTACCTGCCTAGTGCATCCTTAAACTTATTATGTTATCCTGTTAGGTAAAGAGAAGTACAAAGATTGGAGGCAACTTATATTGGGTCCATTAGATGTTACAGCCCCTCATGGTATTGGTGTTGTCCAATGATTCAGTAGCTCAACTCTCTATAAAAATAAATCAAGATGGCTACCAGTTTTCTGTTGATGTCGCTACCTTCTCATCTCAGGATATAGTTGTGATCAAAGGTTTGTTAATGGGTGGACAGTCGGGGGGTCTAGATTCCCTTTAGTATATCATGTACTGTAAATAATCGTAAATATACGAACTGTCAATAAATGTGTGTGGCCAATATCATAATACATTAGTCATAAACAGATTTATTGTTAAAATTACAATAATACGTTATTTTGAATGAAATAGTTTGTGTTTATGTTATTAATTATTTTTAGAGATTTAAATAATAATATTGATGCATGTACAATAGTTGATCAGAGTTATATGTAGTATAGGTTAGAACATTCCCTGTACATATCAATAATTGGCTTTCTTTATAGACAGAACAAGTTTTCGTGAAAAGAATAAGGTTTTTCATTTTTGGGAATTGGACACAGATGACAGGTACACAACATTCAACAATATCATGTTAAGATCTATAACTATTTTCAGTGTCATGTTGTTGTGTGTTGTGTTAAATGCGTTTCAAAACAATATTGGGTCTCTAAAAATAATATTTTTTTCCATTTACTTCCCTTTTA
>NW_024534901.1:0-16881 GCF_016097555.1 Gigantopelta aegis
CAGGCAGGATAGCACAAACCATGGTCTTTGATGAGCCAGTTATGGATCACTGGTCGGTGCAAGTGGTTTACACCTGCCCATTGAGCCTTGCGGAGCACTCACTCAGGGTTTGGAGTCGGTATCTGGATTAAAAATCCCATGCCTCGACTGGGATCCGAACCCAGTACCCACCAGCCTGTAGACCGATGGCCGGTCTGTCCTTGGTACAAGTCAAACGGTTAAAAACTAGATCAAATACTTCGATTGTGTGTGTTTCTGTGTGTGTGTGTGTGTGTGTATATATATATATATATATATATATATATATATATATATATATATATATATATATATATATATATATATATGTGATAAATGTGTTTGGACGTTCACTTGTTGAGATGTGTTTGTCTTTGAACATAAACATCTTGAATGGTAGATGTGAGCAAGACAGTGTTGGAGATTTTATATATATATTCGTGAAAATGGAGCAAGTGTTATTGATTATTGTATTACATCACCTATTTTGTTTGAAGTTGTGAAATGTTTTACAATAGAAAATAGAACTGAATCGAAACACTTACTAATATCTTTTACCATTCACACAGTGGACAAAGACAGTATTGACAATATAACTTATATTGAAAAAATATATTTGGGATGATAATAAGAAAAATGAGTATTTAGAAAATATTGATAATATTGAAAATCGATACATTTGCAAACAATGAAATCAACAAGCTATCGATATTAGCAAGTAAACAACATAGTAAAGAGTTGTGGTCTAATTTAAGAAATATGCAACCAAAAAAAACAACATACATTCCAATAACACATGATACATGGTGTTACATATTGTACTGCTTGGTTCCAAGGAATTGATAGTGATTCAATTAATGATAATGATGGGGTACTTCTCGGTTATGAAATCGTAGAACAAGATCATGTTAGTGGGTGTGACACCGTACATAGTGCACCGATAACAGAGTTAGAGATATAATTTTCTGTTGATTTAGGTTTTTTATAAATTGATTGGAGAAATGTTTATATTTGGAAAATAAGAATTTTTGGAATATGTCACAGATGGACGAGAGATTGACTATCAGTAAGACATATTGTCCAAGAAACAAGTCAAACAACAAAACATTTCAACAAATTTATATACAAAATATAAATATACAAAATTACGATATCACTCCAAACACATCACTACCCAAACCTTAAATTAACCCCCCAAAAAAACTGTATTCTGGTGTCCATGGTAAACCAGTCTGAGCCAACAAGCTTCTAGTCAATGTTCGAGCCTTAGTTAAATGATCATTTTGAACCAGTTCAAGTTGTATCAGTATAAACTCATCTGAAATTCACTGTCATTGCGAATACTATCAGTATCTTGATGACGACCAGACACTAGCACATCTTGGTTGGTTGGCTGTTGACATCTCTTGCAGATATCCTAATCATAGTCCGCCACCACGCTAGTCTGTAGACATCTCTTGCAGATGGTTCTCCTACAGTTCCGCTGGTCACATCTGTGTCATCCCTCACACCCAAGTATAGCTCACATAGCTATCATAGCTCTCGTAGCTCACATACTTCTCATGGTTCTGGCTCACGCTCAAACCCAAAGGTTCTCGTGGTTCTGGCTCACGCTCAAACCCAAAAGGCTGAAACAAAAATGTCTACAAATAGGCTCACTTAATATAATTATGGCAATAAACTACCACCTTATTATCAAGCCCGTCTGACACTTATAAAAACTATTGTTACACAATAAACCAATTAACCTTAACCCCTTGTTTTGTACCCTATTTACTCCTGGCGCACAACACAAATTACGCTTAACCCTCTAATACGGTCAGTTACACAACCGAAAACACACTATACACACACCCAAATATCCTATATCA
This sequence comes from Gigantopelta aegis, assembly GCF_016097555.1. NCBI lineage: Eukaryota > Metazoa > Mollusca > Gastropoda > Neomphalida > Peltospiridae > Gigantopelta > Gigantopelta aegis. Next base: position 1,890 of record NW_024534901.1, read on the forward strand.
AAGTAAAACTACCTAAGTTATAGCACCTGATTATGCACTAATATACAACACCACTTACATGTATATCTAAATACAAACAAATAAACAACCCTATTAATAATCACCACAAACAAATTACAATTAACTAAATTGCCCTGTATTTGAGTCTTGGGGAAAAATATAGTCAAACTATCTGTCCAAAAGACTAAACCACATACCTCCTAAGAGCCATTTCCCAGTCAACTTGCCTGCTGGAAACCTTCTTGGCAAATGCACTGATGAACAGACAGGTGACGTTTACCTTTCCCACAGCCTGCATGCTTTTTACCTGCAGCTTAATTTCCCACTGACGAAACTCAATATACTGCTCATAAAAAGTTATGATAACGTTTTCACAATTTACCCAGTATGCTCATGCTCTAACAGATATGACAAAATATTGGGCATTTATTATATAAACCCCCTCTAACATCATACAATACATAAAACTAATCTTTTCTGTGACAATACCCTTCCCCTTAGGGAAAAAAAAAAATATATATATATATATATATATTTTATTTTTTTTACAGGAAAGATTAAGAAACCTACATAATACACTACTTTCCTCAAACTCTACATACATTCACTATCAAATACCATACCACATTAAGATCATATATAACATCTAAAACACTACATCCTCAATATGTCTATATATTGTATAGTTCTTTGAAATCAACACAACTGGCATTCTAATCTGATTCTAATCTACTTAGATAACCTGCTCCAACATTCTCCTTCCCTTTGATTGCTTCTATGTGAATTATGTAGGGTTGCAGCAGTAATGCCCATCTCATCAACCTAGCATTAGCCATTTTAGCCTTGTTTAAGTATGTTAGGGGATGATGATCAGTTTCCACGACAAATGACTTGCCATAAAGATACCTCTGCATCTTTTGGACACCCCACACCAAAGCTAAACATTCCTACTCAATAGTAGCATAAGACTATTCACGGGGTAACAATTTCCTACTTGCATGAGCCACTGGAAGTTTTTCCCCATTCTCCTTCTGCAACAATATAGCACCAACTCCTCGACCCGAAGCATCAGTCCTCAGAATAAATGGTCTCTCAAGATCAGGAAGTTTTAGAATAGGACTGCAAATCATTGCTTTCTTCAGTGACTGAAATGCATGCTCATGGGCTTCTGTCCAACCCACATGGTTTGGATTTCCTTTCCTCGTTAGGTCAGTAAGTGGAATAGCAATCATAGAGAAATTCGGAATGAACTTCCTGTAGAATCCAACCATACCTAAGAATGATTTCACCTGTTTCTTTGTTTTGGGTCGCGCTGCCTCTTTAATAGCTCTGACCTTGTCTGGAAGTGGCCGTAATCTATCTTGACCAATCAAATGACCCAAACATTCCAAGTTGTGAAATCCTATGTAACACTTAGATGGTTTTGCTGTGAGATTTGCTTCCTGGAGTCGCTTAAACACTTTCTCCAGAACTGATAAATGCTCTTTCCATGTCATAGTGAAAATCAAGATGTCATCAATGAAGTTATCCACATTCTCAATTCCATCTAACAATTTCCTCATCAATCTACTGAATACTGCTGCCGCTGTCACCAAGCCAAATGGTAATACTCTAAACTGAAACAAACCTTGTGCTGTGGAAAATGCCGTTTTCTCCCGACAATCCTCTTTGATTGGAAGCTGCCAATAACTTTTACATCAATCTAGTTTTGAAAAAAACCTGTACCCTGACAACTTCGAAAACATTTCCTCAGCATTTGGCATTGGCTCTGCATCAAACAAGGTTATTTTGTTCAGATGGCGGAAATCAACACAAAATCTGTTTGTGCCATCCTTTTTCTTTACCATGACTATAGGTGAACAATAGGGTGATTCTGACCTCTCAATTATACCCATCTGTAGCATTTTTGCTATTTCCTCCTTTACTGCATCTTTCATATTAAATGGCATAGGATATTGCTTAATTCTTACCGGTTCGTTTGAAGTAAGCTTGATATCATGATGTATTAGATCTGTGTAACCTGGAACATATGCCAACGTGTCAGAGAAGTGCTCTAAAACCTGGTTAATCTCCTGACGTTGATCATCTAACAGTTCCGCACTTACCTTAACATCATTAACATTTTCTGTTTCCATCGGGTCAGGATATGATGGAATATTATTCGACATCATCTCTGATTCAGTATCCTCCATATCCAAATCAATGACTGCTACATTGACAATGGAAAGCACACCTGCATCTGCACCTTGAACAACAGTTATTTCAAAGTAAGACTTCAAAAGATTGATATGAAACAGTTTGCTCTTTCCATTAATATCTACTCTGTAATCCAAAGTACCTACCTTTTCAATAATTACAAATGGACCTTTCCATTGCATCAGTAATTTATTGTTACTGGTAGGAAGGAGTACCAAAGCTTTGTCGCCAACCTTTAGCTGTCTGTCTCTAGTCCTGTTGTAGTACTTACGATATCTCTGTGATGCTTTTCTCAAGTTGATTTGAGCTAGTTGACAAGTTTTGTTAAGTCTCTCATACAACTCAAACACATACCTGTAGGTAGTTTTAACATCAGGGTCTGAAACATCTTTTGTCCAAAGTTCTTTCAAAATTGCCATAGGACCTCGTACACTGCGACCATATAGTAGTTCAAAAGGAGAAAAACCCAAACTTTCCTGAGGAACCTCTCGATATGCAAACAGCAGTGCATTTATATACTTATCCCAGTCATTTGGATGTTCTGAGCAAATTTTCTTGAGCATCGACTTCAGTGTTCCATTGAACTTCTCCACCAGTCCATTGCATATTGGATGGTAGGGAGTGGTGGTAAGCTGGCGAATCGATAAAAGTCTACTCACCTCTGCCATTAGTTCAGATGTAAACTGAGAACCCATGTCAGTAAGCATTTCTCTAGGTACACCAACTCTACTAAAGATGTCCACCAGTGCCTCAGCGACTCACTCGGTATCGATGTCAGGTAATGCAACTGCCTCTGGGTACCTCGTAGCATAGTCGACAACTGTGAGAATATACCTGTTTTTCCTGTCAGTGACAGGTTCTAATGGATCGACCAGATCCACTGCAATTCGTTGAAAAGGTATTTCTATGAGTGGCATATCCCCTAAAGGTGCTCTTATTATCTTACCTTTTGGAACTGTCCTCTGGCAAATATCACATGAACGACAAAAACGACTGACTGAATACCTGGCCACCAAAATTCTGCCAATACACACTCCTTTGTTTTCTGTGTAGAAAAATGACCTGCCATCAGTGATTCATGGGCTATCCCCAGAACTGTATTCCTTAGCTGTTTAGGAATGACTAATTGGGTAGACCTTTGTCCTCCAGTTCTCTTTGGTGCTTGAAATACCCTATACAACATTCCCTTCCGTGTTGTAAAAGACACTTTACCTCCACCTTTGGTTATTTTTTCTGCTCCTGCCTGTACAAATTCCCTGCATTTCCTTAAACTTTGATCCTCTTGTTGGGCTTGCTGTATTTCTGCAGGAGTTACTTCAATCTGTAAAACTTCTGGAACTCTTAATTTCTGATACCGCTTAGCTTCTTTCACCACTTGTGCCCTCGTTTGAACAGCCTGTATACGAGCTTCCCAGTTAGGATCAGGATCATCTGGTGGCCTTACTCCTGAAATGTTACCTAGTATTACATCAAATACTGGGTTGTTCATACACCAAGCCTGTACTTTACCAGTGAAAAAAGGTGTGTCAATAGACAACTCTGCCATAGGAGCTTCTACTTATGTACCATCCGCTTATAGTTGTAGCACCTGATTATGCACTAATATACAACACCACTTACATGTATATCTAAATACAAACAAATAAACAACCCTATTAATAATCACCACAAACAAATTACAATTAACTAAATTGCCCTGTATTTGAGTCTTGGGGAAAAATATAGTCAAACTATCTGTCCACAAGACTAAACCACATACCTCCTAAGAGCCATTTCCCAGTCAACTTGCCTGCTGGACACCTTCTTGGCAAATGCACTGATGAACAGAAAGGTGACGTTTACCTTTCCCACAGCCTGCATGTTTTTTTACCTGCAGCTTAATTTCCCACTGACGAAACTCAATATACTGCTCATAAAAAGTTATGACAACGTTTTCACAATTTACCCAGTATGCTCATGCTCTACCAGATATGACAAAATATTGGGCATTTATTATATAAACCCCCTCTAACATCATAAAATACATAAAACGAATCTTTTCTGTGACAGAATATATGGCAAAATTATTTAATGATATGTTTGATTCCCAAATATGTGGACTAAAGGAGTAATAGTTCCTATTTATAAACATGGTCCAAAGGATAATCCGGGAAATTATCGAGGAATTACTTTATTACCTTTACTTAGTAACATTTATTTACAAAATAATTACAGATTGGGTAAATGATAACAACAAAATAACTGAAATGCAAGCAGGGTTTAGGGCGGGTTACTCTACAATAGATAATGTGTTTACATTATATGCAAGTATACAGAAATATATTTCTAAGATGAAGGGAAAGTTATATGTAGCCTTTATTGATTTTAAAAAGGCATTCGATTCTATAGATAGGAAACGATTATTGTTCCTTCTCCAAAATGTTGGACTGCATTGTAAACTTTTAGAAAGTGTCAACGCTATCTATATGACGTTTATATCATGTATTAGAACGAATAATGGATTAACATACTGTTTTGAGTGCTCAGTCGGCCTTAGGCAGGGATGTGTTTTAAGCCCGATATTATTTTCTCTATATATAAATGAGCTTCACAATGAAATGGTCAAATACTGTGATAGCGGAATACAGATGACACCTGATCTTACTGAAATTATGATGTTGTTATTTGCAGATGACATTGTTTTGCTTTCAGACACAAGAATGGACCTGCAAAAGCAACTGAATATTTTATATAATTATTGTCAAAAAATGGAAGCTTATTGTAAACCTGAAAAAAACTATGGTGGTTGTGACGGAACATGCTCTTAATTTCTTTTCGCCTGTGGCGATATTAATTGTTTTAGAGGCCGTGTGCAGTTCCAAATGCACTTAGCCCAGGTGGGCAACTTTGTTACGTAATACCTTTGCGCGACGGTCGTCGAGCTGTACGCCTAATACACACCCAGACCAGGAGCGGAGGCCATGTGGCCAATAGTTATGTAATAACTCCGCTAGTGCTGTTTATGACCAGGGGATTGCTCGCGGAATGGCGACAGCCAGTCTGACGATCAGAGGAACTATACCGACTCTGGGAGAGGTGGAAATTCAGATGATACGTGAGGTACCGCCTTGTGCCCCCAGGCGATATTCGCTGTCTCTGAGAGTTTTGAATAAATTGCTAGGGTTTAGAGATATCGAGGAGAAACATATTGGAAGGCGTCCAGGGGGAAAGTTAGTCCGTTAGGACTTGGTAAATATCATTTCTGCTCTGTTGTATAACCTTGATGTGATTGATGTGACTTTAAATATTTTAATACTGTATTATACCAATATTATTTAGACGGTGCTGCCGGTCATCTGACGCAGTAATCTGTAGGCTCACTGTCATAAATAAATATATAAAGCTTAGCCAGTGATCCTAGAGGACCTAGGTAAACTGTAGGTTATTGTCTTTATTGTGATAGGTACCAATATTAATTTTGTGTTACAAGGTTATTGAACGAGTAGTAAGGGTTAATATAAAATTAACCAGTTAGGAATAGAGTGTAATTCCTTTATTAATTAAATTCTCCTGGAAGCGTTTCTCAATTACCACACGTTATTGAACGAGTAGTAAGGGTTAATTAAAAATTAAGTTAGCTGTGTGCTTGCATATTGGCCTGTTACTTGTCCGTGCTAAGGCGTAAGTTAGTTGTGTTATTGTATATTGGATTGTTTCTTGTCCGTACTAAGGCCACATAAAAGGTCCAATTTTAAGAGGGATCCGATTTAAAGATGTTAAGTTCTCTACTGAGTTTTAAAAAGGTCAGTGACAAATTTCCGGTTTTGTGGGAATTCCCGTTAACAGAGGGTCCGGTTTTGAGAGGTTTCATTTTATTATTCCTCAGCTACTGGAGTAAAACATTTGGTAATGTTGACATAGTGTTGGGGAGGTAACCCGCTACATATCACCATTACAAGCAGTGATTTTGTTATGTGGATCATCCTTCAGACAGGATAGCACATACCATAACCTTTTGTATACAAGTCATGGTGCACTGGCTGAAACGAGAAATAACCCATTGGGTCCACCGACGGGGTTCGATCCTAGACCGACCGTGCGTCAAACGAATGTTTTACCATTATGTGGCGAGGTGTGTGTGTGTGTGGGGGGGGATCTTTTTTAGAAAGGTTTTCATGTCTGTCTTGGAGAAGGTCTAGTAATGGTGGAACGAGATTGTAACTTAAAATAAATAGCGATCATTATCATTCACAGGTTGTACTTCCTTTCGACCAATCTATCGAACACTAGGGACGCGACTCAACTCAGCAAATATCGTGATATCCGGTGCTTCTAACGTCATGAATTGCGCGAGCAGGTGCGAGAACAGCGATTGTTTGGCGTTCAACTACAACCAGAACAGTCAGCAGTGTCAGCTTATTTCAGCTCCGACGTTTAAGGATTCAACAACGATGACGTCATCGTGGGATTACTACGGAGTGGATCTTTGTTGATCTGTTTAACAACTCAAGTCTTCCTTCTTCTTCTTGTGTCTTTCTTTTTTAAACTGTCCTGACTCTGCAGCCATTGTAGGATGTTTCCGACCAACAGAGTATTTTTAAAGATTAAAATTACATGTTAAATACATGTCATTGTTTAGAATATTAATGTCCGTATATCTATTGTCCGTTCCACAGGGAACGCGTTTTTTCATACTTGAAATTTACTACAAGTTATTTATTTCTGAGCCGATTGATTTGTAAATTTCACACAAAAAAGGTTTTATTTTATTATTATTATTTTTTTTTTTATTATTTCCCAAATTAATTAATAGCAATTATTGTTTTATATAGAATGATGGGACAGATTTGATTACTTGATTACATATAGAGATAGAGGTTATTACCAGAGCGTTTATCGGTATCGTCAATATCATATATTTGGAATAAAAAAATTGTATTATCCGAGCGTCTGGTAAGCATAATACAAGTTTGCATTTCTAATATATGATACTGACGATACCGAAACACACAAGGGTAATACTCTCTTTATCATATAATCACAAGCTTCATACAACGCGTTTTCGTAAACTGTATAAGCAATTTTAATTCCAGTCAGTCATTACGCGATATTCAAATGACGTACGAATATGTGATGCGATGCCTGCATGCCGTCATTACGAATATCCTTACCTAAAAATAAACTAGTAATAACGTGTTTTGTTTTCAGAAGTCTGGACGGTATTCAGTGTGAACTTGCTATTGAAATGTTTTTGTTTGATGTCCATGAATGCATACGTCAATTATAGATTGTCACCTTGGTACAGTTGCTTAGATGTCAATAAACCTAGTATCGTGATCTCAATTAATTTGCGTCTAATTTGCAAAGATATCAAATTATGAAAATATGTGATCTGAAAAATATCACATACTTTGATTACACTAGATATGCTACAGGGAAAGAGAGAGACGGGGGGGGGGGGGGGGGGTATCACCAGAGTATTTTTCAGTATCGTCAGTATCATATATTGGGAATACAAATTGTTTTTAATTTTATTCCTAATATATGAAATTTACGATATCTAAACACACAAGGGTAATGATCTCTGTATCATATAAGCCCAAGCTTAATGCATCATGTTTTTGTTGGCTTTTTTTTTTTTTTTGGGGGGGGGGGGGGGGGGGGGGGGGGGGGGGGGGGGGGGGGGGGGGGGGGGGGGGGGGGGGGGGGGGGGGGGGGGGGGGGGGGGGGGGGGTGTTTTTTTTTGTAAACTGTACACACAACTTTAGTTCCAGTTCGCCATCACTATATATTCTAGTGACGTAAGAATGTGACATAGTGCCTTTTTTTAAATAGAAATGGTGTCAAACTCGCTCTCTCTCTCTCTCTCTCTCTCTCTCTCTCTCTCTCTCTCTCTCTCTCTCTCTCTCTCTCTCTCTCTCTCTCTCTCTCTCTCTCTCTCTCTCTCTCTCTCTCTCTCTCTCTCTCTCTCTCTCTCTCTCTCTCTCTCTCTCTCTCCACGACGGTTTGGGATCGATTCCCGTCAGTGGGCCCATTGGAGTATTTCTCGTTCCAACCAATGCACCACGACTGACATATCAAAGGCGGTGGTATGTGCTATCCTATATGTGGGAAAGTGCATAAGAAAGATCCATTGCTGTATTAGAATAAAAATGTAGCGGGTTTCCACTGATGACTATATGTAAAAAAAAACCCACATAAATGTTTGACAGCCAATAGCCGATGATTAATGAATCAATGTGCTCCAGTGGTGTTTTTAATAAAAACAAATATATACATGTATGTATTTGTTTTTATTAAAACACAATTGGGGGGGGGGGGGGGGGGTCGGTTTGGGATCGATCTCCGTCGGTGGACCCATTTGTTACTACATGTTTGACATCCAATAGCCGATGATTAGTAAATCGATTTGCTCTACTGGTGTCATCAAACAAAACAAGCTTTAACTTTATTCGGGTCAATTGATTATGATAGCTGGGACATTAATAACAGTATGTACTGATGCATAATAAAATAAAATAAAAAACACCTCAGCTATCTGGACTGTCTGTCCAGGACAGTGGAATAAGTGTTAGTTGGTTAGTGGTTAGTGAGAGACAAGATGGTGTAGTGGCCTTACACCTACCCATTAAGCCCTTAAAAAGAGACATTCCTGAGTTTGCTGCAATATTTAAGATGTTATCGACTAACAGAGACATTTTAACGATTGTAATTACATATCAAATATATTTTTCCGCATAAAATATTAGTGGCTGTATATTAAACGTGTTTCTGATCGTTAGGTTAAATTTCATTTTATTTCCTAAAATATATTTTTTCGTATGTCCGAAATTATTTGAAGACATAATCCAGTTTGGGCTTCTTATAAATATTAAGACGACCAGAATCATATTGAATATACAGACACTGATATTCTAAACCAGAAAAATATATTAAATATGTAAGTTTAATCGTAGAAATATTTTATTAGTCGGAAACATCTTACAATGGAGCAAACTCAGGAATGTCCCTTTAAGAACTTGCTCTGGGTTGGAACCGGTACCGGGCTGCGAACCCTGTACTTAGCAGCCGATATTTCGATGACTTAACCAATGCGTCACCGAGGCGGTGCCGGCGCCAGTTAAGATATATAATAGCTTAATTGTTAAGTACCAACCGTACTCAGGCACAGGAAACGGAGATTAAACTTCTGAAGATTGACTACTGAAGTTCGCAATCAGGTGGTCCGGTCCAAGACAATGGCATGGCTGTGACTGATGAGAGGTCTATGCGAAGAAAGGAAATTATTAATATCAAGTACTTTTCAAATACACAAGGACTTGGATGTAGAATATGAACTTAGTGGACCCTTTTAAAATTTCTCCGTGACTAGCCTGATATCGCACTGAACAGCCCGTGTCCCTGGTGCAACTTTAGAATCTCGTAATCTGGATTAAAAAAGAAGACAAAAAATAAAGAAATAAAAAATAATTGCTTCGTTAAATAAATCATTTCTCAATACGTTCTTCATTAATTTTGACAATTAAAGCACATAATCGACCAAGATTCCCAATTAGAGAAAACCTTAATAATATCAGGTTTTACTGGTGCATTTATGAATTCGTCCATAGATGTTTCAAAGACGTATAGGGGGGGGGGGGGGGGGGGGGGGGGTGTGAGGGGATCGGTTGATTCGCTGAAGCTGAACTATTTTTACAATGCATTATTAGGTTATTCATATAGGTGTTGAGGGAAACATGTAGACAGTAATATGCTAGATTCATATTGACCCCTCCTCCCCCTCCCCCTTAGTCCATACCACACTACGCCCCTGGGTTTAAGCCCGCGCATCTGATATTTTCTGTTTGGCTATGCACAGTGTGTTTGAGTGACAGAGGAGGGGTAACATGTGTTGTGTTACGATGCTGCGGCATGTTGGTGTTTGGATCACTCTGTGCATCATATTACAACTTGGTAGTACGTATAAATTAAATGAAATATGGATAGATAGATAGACAGCCAGACGGACGGACAGACAGGGATATATATTATTTTGTTGTGTTATGTTATCTTGTCTTAAATATGACATTGCTTCGTTCTTCAATTGCTTTCATTCTTCCTTCCTTCCTTCCTTCCAATTAATCATAATTAAAATATGCTGAGTGCGTCGTTAAATAAATCCTTTCTTTCTTCCTTCCTGCAATATAATAGTAATTAAAATGCTGGGGGTTTTGTTTGTTTGTTTCTTTTTTGTTTTGTTTTGTTTTGTTTGTTTGTTTGTTTGTGTTTTTTGGGTTTTTTTTTAGAGCACATTGGTTTATTAATAATCGGCTATTGAATATCAAACATTGGTAATTTTGACATATAGTTTAAGAGAGGAAACCCGCTACATTGTTCCATTAGTAGCAAGGGGTCTTTTATACGTACCATCCCACAGACAGGATAACACATCCCACGGCCTTTGATATACCAGTCTTGGTGCACTGGCTGGAACCAGAAATACGCCAGTGGGTTCACCGAGGAGATCGATCCCAAACCGACCGCGCTTAAAGCGAGCGCTTTACGACTGGGCTACGTCCCACCCCTTGAAATGTATTGAGTGCGTCGTTAAATAAATCCTTCCTTCCTTCCTTCCTTCCTTCCATAAAATAGCAGTTATTCCAGCCATTGGTTTTTATGGGCAGGACGTAGCCCAGTGGTAAAGCGCCCAGTCGATGTGCAGTCGGTTTGGGATCGGTCCTCGTCGGTCGACCCATTGCGCTATTTCTCGTTTCAGACAGTGCACCACGACTGGTCTATCAATATCAACCCTGTCTCTGGGCTGGTACATATAAAAGATCCCTTGCTGCTAATCGGAAAGAGTAGCCCATAAAGTGGCGACAGCGGGTTTCCTCTCTCAATATCTGTTTGGTCCTTAACCATATGCCTGACGCCATATAACCGTTAATAAAATGTGTTGGGTGCGTCGTTAAATAAAAAATGTCCTTCCTTCCTTCCATTGGTTTTTAATATAAGTATCGTTTACTATGTAGGTCATTTGCATAGCTGATAGGTTAAGGGAGATTTCGTCTGTTAAGTTTGTTAAAGAAACCCGGACGTCTTCTTGAAAACACTTATTTTGCAATGTCTGCAATAACAGAAATCATATGGAAGGGAGGAAGGAATGAGGAATTTCTAATAATCGTAATTAAATTGTGTCGAGTGAAAACGACGATTCACTCAGCACATTTTATTTACGGTTATATGGTTAAGAACCACATAGCTACTGAGAGAGGAAACACGCAGTCACGACTTCATGGGCTACTATTTTCGATTAGCAACAAGGGATCTTTTATATTATGCACCAGCCCTGAGACAGGGTAGTACATACCACAGCCTTTGATATACCAGTTGTGGTGCACTGGCTGGAACGAGAAATACCCCAATGGTTCCACCGACGTGGATCGGTCCCACATCGACCGCGCATCGAGCGATATCTGTACCGCTGGGTTACGTCCCTCCCCTAGTGCAACTGAATAGGGACGTCATGGAGTTCATATTTGTGCATCCCATAAGATAACCACCACACCCACTGTACCTACTGTGTTCGCACAGCGATGTAAACCAAACTGTTCTTATTCAGCCTTTACAAACTATAACCGTGATGTTCCTGAAACACCGAACCGCCATCCAATAAAAACCATGTCAAATAGTTCTAGTGCATGTACCAATTTTACTTGTGATCCTACTATTACTTTAAACCAAACAATTTCATTCAGGCTTAATACTGTTGATAGTAACAATAACTGTAGTACTAACTCTCCACATGACCATAGTGCTCATGTAAGAAGAAATAATAAATATATTGTTCCCCAAGCTGACATTGCTAATACACAAGACAGTATGAAAACTATTCTACATACTGGTAATACTGAGACCTTACGGTATGAAACTTACACTGCTACATAATAATGAGATCTATACACCCAACAGTGAATATGATACCAGTCAATATATTAACACTTGTGAGATACCTATAATCAGCAATTAATAGCAAGAATGCGATTGTGGATGAATATATTGACATGCCAAACAATGAGACTTCTATCACCAGCGATAAAGTAATGTACCCCACAGCACATGATACAACTGTGAATGTCCAAGGTATGTATGACCAAATAACAATAGATGAAAAATGTACTAACGATGTATCCTATAATGCAAGTAATCATTATGTAAGTACAACATCGCATATTTATAATGACGCATCAGAAAATGGAAATAGCTCACATGTTGATGCAGTGATTGATGTATATAAAAATGAGAGTAAAGGTCATGCACATGTTGACATACCTGAGGTATATAAGAATGTGACAGATTATTTTACACATGTTTACATAACTGATGTAGATAGAAATACATTACATACTAATAACATTCCTACACCTCAAAATTAATCTTATGTTAAAACAACCAATATGAATTTAACATATTGTAGTACAGATAAAGCAAACTCACTTAATATTATGAATGCTAGTATGAACCAGTGTGAACCAGACCGTATTTGCGATGAAAAACCTATTTTTAGACGCGGCCGCATCCACTTTTGGGAAAACCCGAGCAGGGCACGCAAACCAGCCTTCGTACACTAAACGTAAACGATTACTATTTGTAAAATCTCACAGGTGCTGACTTCTCCGTTGTAAATTATTAAACAATAATATAAATGGAAACTTTTTCAAAATTATCCACCAAATGTATCAAGGTAGTAAATCTTGCATTTACACTAACAATATATACTCGGAACTATTCTCATGCAACATCGGCGTGCGCCAAGGTGAACATTTGTCACCTGTCCTAATTTATTTATACTTAAATGACCTGGAAACGTATCTTCTTAGCCTAAACTGCATTGGAGTCTCTCCTGTTATCAATGATCTCGATATATGTCTTGAAGCTGGCATTTGCTTGCTTTCCCTGCAATATGCGGACGACACAGCCCTCCTAGCAACGAACCCACATGATTTACAGCATACCCTTAACATGTTTCACAATTATTGTAATAAATGGAAGCTTAAAATCAAAACAACAAAACAACAATATAATTTTTTAATGGCACAACCAATGATTACAAGAAAACATTTACCATCGGAAATAAGATTCTCGAAAACGTTAAAGAATATAAATACTTAGGTTTAACTTTTAATAAACACGACATGTTCAACACAACAAGACAATGTTTATCCCAACAAGCTACAAACGCAATGTATTACGTTTTATCTAAATCTAAATATAACGATATATCAATAGATCTGACGACATATAACCGTAAGTAAAATGTGTTTAGTTTATCGTTAAATAAACCATTTTCTTCCTCCATTGATCAAACTCGTAACGTCACAATGTTGCGGTGTTGACCGTTACGGCGTTGACAAAATTTAAAAAAACTCACACATTTTCATCTCATTATTGTTGGTTAGCTATTCTGAATTGCCAAGCTATCTTCGAAGCATCCATTTATGATGATATATGAATGAATCATATTCATTTAATACATCAATATATTAATTATGCCCGTCACGGTGTTGACAGAGAATAAACATATACAGAGACCAATCCCATTTCTGCCTGATCGTTTGTAGAACACTGAAAGTGACGGCACTTTTCGTTAATATCGTTTGAAACGATTGTGGTTTCTTCTACTTGGTTGCGAGATTTGGGGTTTTAAAAACTTGTCTTATTTAGAAACGTTACAAAATAAATTCATGAAGTTTCTGTTGTCATTTAAGAAATCAACGCCTGTGAATATGTTATAGCGTTACCCAGTCTCCATTGATGTCAAATTAAGAATGACTACTTTTTGGTTTAAACTAATAATTGGAAAACACACAAAGTTATCATTCTTGATATATGAATTATTGCTGAACGATTATAAAAATGGAATATGTGATCATAAATGGTTAAAGTTTATCAAATCTATTTTGGATGACGCTGGATATAGTAATGTATGGACTGCACAATGTAACCAGCTACCAGATGTAAATCTATTAAAACAAAGAATTGTTTTAAGATTACAGGATCAGTTCTTACAAACATGAAACAATGAAATTGTTAACTCATCTAAAGCATCTTGTTACAGACTGTTTACATCAAATATTGTGTTCGAGAATTATTTAACCAATTTAGAGAAAACACATTGGTTACCACTATTACATTTTTGATTCTCAAATCATTATCTTCCCATTGAAAAAAGGCAGATGGATAAACAAAACTTTAACAAATAGAACATGCTTTCTGTGTACCAATAAAGAAATTGGTGATGAATTTCATTATATAATGTGTTTAAAGATGAAAGAACAAGACGTCTGCCAAAGTGTTGTCATTCTAGACCAAATGGTTATAAATTTAAAATGCTATATGACAGTGAACAAAAAACTGGTATTCTCAGAAAGCTAGCAGTTTTCTGTAAACAAATTATGCATACTCTTAAGTCCCAGGGCTGAAATCTGTTTTTACAATTTCATTTTATTTGTATATGCAAGGTATGTCTTCAAATACAGGTATGAATCCATAGATATATACTTGTTTTATCTGATGTACATTATTATCACAAATGTGCCATCTTGTCATTTATTTATTTAATTATATTTTTACAGTGTACCTTATATGCCGTTGAATTACGGCCAGAGTGTAAATAAAGTTCAGTTCAGAAGGAATCATGTAACATGTATCGGTTCATCATTATACACAATAGGCTGTGTTTGCTGACCGGCGTTACGGTGTTGACGTTTAATTTGCAAAATGAGTAACAGAGAAGAATAATCTTGTAAAATAAACCATAAGTATAATTTCAGCCAGA
>NW_024534902.1:0-16598 GCF_016097555.1 Gigantopelta aegis
CCCAGAAGTATTTCTGATGAAATGGTGTATCACAATTAGTCGAATAAACACAGTTTTTTGGTACATAACGAAGAGGCACTCTATACATATAAGAACCCTTACTGGAAGACAGTATATGAGGCAATGACGGACCTCCGAGAAAGCACTATAGTAGTGATCACACTGCTACATGTGTAGTGATATCTAGTTGACCTCAGCCCTTCAACCAAAATGTGTACACATAAAGCAAAATGTATCTAGCATATGCATTCACTGCGTGGGCGAATCATAGCCACATTTATTTTAGTTATTGTCCCAAATATTTGGAAAATAAATTAATTGTTTTTATTTTGGGGTCGAATACTCCCAAAATTACTTCTAATGAATGGCGTGTCATAATAAGTTGAATAAACACAGTTTTTGGTAACGAATAAGTACTCTATAAATATAAGAACCCTTACTGGAAGGCAGTATATGAGGCAATGACGGACCTCCGAGAAAGCACTATAGTGGTGATCACACTGCTACACGTGTACTGATATCTTGTTCACCCCACCCCTTCAACCAAAATGTGTACACATAAACCACAATGTATCGAGCGTATGCATTCACTGCGTGGGCGAATCATAGCCACATTTATTTTAGTTCTTGGCCCAAATATTTGGAAAATAAATGATATTTTTTTATTTTGGGGCCGAATACTTCCAGAAGTATTTCTTACGAATGGCGTATCATAATTAGTCGAATAAACACAGTTTTTGGTACATAAAGAATAAGCACTCTATAAATATAAGAACTCTTACTGGAAGGCAGTATATGAGGCAATGACGGACCTCCAAGAAAGCACTATAGTGGTGATCACACTGCTACACGTGTAGTGATATCTTGTTGACCTCAGCTCTTCAACCAAAATGTGTACACATAAACCACAATGTATCTAGCGTATGCATTCACTGCGCGGGCGAATCATAGCCACATTTATTTTAGTTCTTGGCCCAAATATTTAGTAAATAAATGGAACAAAATAAATTGGGATGCCGAATTCTCCCACATGTATTTCTGACGAATGGCGTGTTATAATAAGTCGAATAACCACAGTTTTTAATACAGAACGAATAGGCACTCTATAAATATAAGAACCATTACTGGAAGACAGTACGTGAGGCAATGACGGATCTCCGAGAAAGCACTATAGTGGTGATAACACTGCTATACATGTAGTGATATCTAGCTGACCTCAGCCCTTCAACTAAAAGGTGTACACATAAACCAAAATGTATCTAGCGTAGGCATTCACTGCGTGGGCGAATCATACCCACATTTATTTCAGTTCTTGCCCAAATATTTGGTGAATAAAAATAATAAAATAAACAGGGTGCCGAATTCTCCCACATGTATTTCTGACCAATGGCTTGTCATAATTAGTCGAATAAACACAGTTTTGGTACATAACGAATAGGCACTCTATAAATATCTGAACCCTTTCTGGAAGTCAGTATATGAGGCAATGACAGACCTCCGAGAAAACACAATAGTGGTGATAACACTGCTACACATGTACTGGTATCTTGTTCACCTCAACCCTTCAACAAAAATGTGTACACATAAACCAAAATGTATCTAGCGTATGCATTCACTGCGTGGGCGAATCATACCCACATTTATTTTAGTTCTTGGCCCAAATATTTGGTAAATAAATGAAAAAAACATTGGGGTCCGACTTCTCCCAAAAGTACTTCTGACGAATGGCGTGTCATAATTAGTGGAATAAACAAAGATTTTGGTACATAACGAATAGGCACTCTATAGACGTAAGAACCCTTACTGAAAGACAGTATATGAGGGAATGACGGACCTCCGAAAAAGCACTATAGTGGTGATCACACTGCTACACGTGTACCGATATCTAGTTCACCTCAATCCTTCAACCAAAATGTGTACACATAAACCAAAATGTATCTAGCGTATTCATTCACAGTGTGGACGAATCATTGCAACATTTATCTTAATTCTTAACCCAAATATTTGGTAAATAAATGAAAAAAAAATTTGGAGGGACCGTATTGTCTCAGAAGTATTTCTGATGAATGGTGTGTCATAATTAGTCGACTAAACACAGTTTTTGGTACATAACGAATAAGCACTCTATAAATATAAGAACCCTTACTGGATGGCAGCATATGAGGCAATGACGGACCTCCGAGAAAGAACTATAGTGGTGATCACACTGCTAGACGTGTACTGATATCTTGTTCACCTCAGCCCTTAAACCAAAATGTGTACACACAAAACAAAATGTATCTAGAGTATGCACTCACTGCGTGGGCGAATTATAGCCACATTTATTTTAGTTCTTGGCCAAAATATTTGGTAAATAAATGAAAAAAGAAATTGGGGGGCAGAATTCTCCCACATGTATTTCTGACGAATGGCGTGTCATAATTAGTCGAATAAACACAGTTTTTGGTACATAACAAATAGGCACTCTATAAATATAAGAACCCTTACTGCAGGACAGTATATGAGGCAGTGACGGACCTCAGAGAAAGCACTATAGTGGTGATAGCACTGCTATACGTGTAGCGATATCTAGTTGACCTCAGCCCTTCAACTAAAATGTGTACACCTAAACTAAAATGTATCTACCGTGCGCATTCATTGCATGGGCGAATCATAGCCACATTTCTTTTAGTTCTTGGCCCAAATATTTGGTAAATAAATGAAAAAAATAATATTTTGGTGCCAAATTCTTCCTCATGTATTTCTGACGAATGGCGTGCTATAATTAGTCGAATAAACACAGTTTTTGGTACATACCGAATAGGCACTCTACAGATATCAGAAACCTTTTTTAGAAGTCAGTATTTGAGACAATGACCGACCTACGAGAAACCACTATAGTGGTGAAAACACTGATATACGTGTATTGATATCTAGCTGACCTCAGCCCTTCAACTAAAATGTGTACACATAAACCAAAATGTATCTAGCATATGCACTCACTGCGTGGGCGAATCATAGCGACATTTATTTTAGTTCTTGACCAAAATATTTGGTAAATAAATGAAAAAACAAATATTTGGGGGCTGAATTCTCCCAGAAGTATTTCTGACGAACGGCCTGTCATAATTAGTCGAATAAACACAGTTTTTGGTACATAACGAACAGGCACTCTATAGATATCAGAACCCTATCTAGAAGTCAGTATATGAGGCAATGTCGGACCTAGGAGAAAGCACTATAGTGGTGAAAACACTGATATACATGTACTGACATCTAGTTCACCCCACCCCTTCAACCAAAATGTGTACACATAAAACAAGATGTGTCTAGCGTATATGCCCACTGCGTGGACGAATCATGGGTACATTTAGTTTAGTCCTTGTCCCAAATAACTGGACAATAAATAAATAAAAAACATTTGGGCCGAATTATTTCAGAACTATTTTTCACGAATGGCGAGTCATAAATAGTCGAATAAACACAGTTTTTGGTCATAACGGATAGGCACTTTATAAATATAAGAGCCCTTACTGGAAGTCAGTATATGAGGCAATGACGGACTTCCGAGAAAGCACTATAGTGGTGATCACACTGCTCAACGTGTACTGATATCTATTTTCCCCTCAGCCCTTCAACCAAAATGTGTACACATAAAACAAAATGTATCTAGCGTACTCATTCACTGTGTTGGCGAATCATAGCCACATTTGTTGTATTTCTTGGCCCAAATATTTGGTAAATAAATGAAAAAAAAATCATTTTGGGGATGAATTCTCCCAAAGGTATTTCTGACGAATGGCGTATCATAATTAGTCGAATAAACACAGTTTTTGTTATATAACGAATAGGCACTCTATGAATATCAGAACCCTTTCTAGAAGTCAGTATATGCAAGTCAGCAACGATGGACCTACGAGAAAGCACTATAATGATAAAAACACTGATGTACGTGTACTGACACCTAGTTCACCCCACCCCTTCCCTTACTCGTTTTGTCACCATTGAGAGAGGTTGTCCATAATTCGCTCCAGTGCTGAAGAATAGTTAACCGCCTTGTGCATTATAATCTTGTTACTTATCACCTGGGACGACTGTAAATCATTAGCCATTGTGTTTGCAGGCTCCACTTGAGGATCGAGATTTTCTTTAAAAACTGTTTACTTTTACGTCCTCAGCCAGTCCTTCGTGTTAGAAAAAAAATGGCTGCCCTTTGTCTCTTCGCTTAAACTATTGTAATTTCTTTTCTTAGTATTAACTCTTAATTATTGTTTTTGGTAGTGCCAGCTACTACTTAAGACAATATTGATAGCTGTACCTTAATTGTAATAATCTTAAACCAGTTAAGTCTATGTTTAAAACCAGTTTAAATCTAAATTTCAATATTTTATCATAAACCACAACTTGACCTTTGCCCGGCCGCCATGACAGAACCTGATTTTGACGTGTCGGAAATAAAATAATGATAACAACAACTCCATAAACCATGAAGACACTTCTACTGATTGTAATACTGCGGAAAGCAAGCCAACATGTGATAAAACCCCCTTCTAACAGTTACAGTGGTGTGACAAGTTTGGGTGGTACCCCTAAACTTAAAAAAAACACCTTAGATGCCTCTACCCCCTCTGTTTATTACTCGGACACCCCCATACCCCTCCAATACCATAACCAAATTTGAGGAATTAAGGCCGATAAACACCATAATTCCTACAATACCGACCCAGATCTTTCCATTTTTAACGAATCTTTTTCTGATTCTACACACACACACACACACACACACACACACACTCGGTGAGCTTAATGACAAATGTTCAGAGCTAGCTGAAATTTCCGACAGCTCTAGCGATGTATTCATCATGGAATTGCAGGAAGATCCTCCAGAAGACCTCCCCCCCCCAAAAAAAAAATATATATATATATATATTTTCTCCCAATCCAACCTCAGAGTCTGTTGTACACGGCGGGGTCAGGGCCCGACTAGAAACATCAACAACGAAAACCAGTGGGTCACCAAGGTCTCCTTCACCTCCACCAACACCAGTCAAGATTGTGCATAAGAAGAAATTCCTACCCCCCCCCCCCCCCCCACTCCCTACCAGGAGGGAGCCAGAAAGAAACGAGTTAGATTGGTGGTGACCCACAAGACAGACGAAGAGGTGGGTAAGTACAATATCTCTACTGCCAACCGCTACAAGCTGTTGGCAGATAATGTTTATGAAAAATGTTCACCCTCAGAAGTCGGGCCCGTCCGCACCACTGTACCAACACATGACGACTGGGCTATACACTAGTCTGATACTCTCTCTCGTTCAGACGGATCTGGCTTCTCAAGTTCTGTATTTCAGCACAGCACTACACCTTCAACGTCTATCGACTGTCAATCTAGGGGTTTTCTTGACGGGATGCAACCCATCTCGTCCCATTAAGCTGTGCACCCAAACGGCCGTAACGAGGACACTCGAGTGGATATATCGATCGGACTTTAAACTTTTAGATCTGCGTTCAAAATTTTATGGCGAAATTACTTCTTTTTTAAAATATTATTAAATAGTCCGATTCAATCTTCTTTCTCTTATTTAATTTTGGACTGTCCTTCTAAAATGCTCCAAATTATATAAATATTCGGCCGAGCAGTCAATTCTTTTTATTTTTGGCTTGTAACCTTTTTATATTTTTATTTATTCTATTAACTTTTTTACTAATTGCTATTTTCAAAATTCTGCCCATTTTCACCCCCCCCCCCCCTCCCATCCCGAGTCAGGCCACCGATCTTATCGGAGGTCGGACTCGTGGTGGGCGTGTTCGAAACCCTAGTGGTATATGGGCACGTTAAACTAGTTATCATCATCATCATCAGGTAAACAACAACAAATCATAGACACGCGGTCTCCAGCTGTTTCGCAGGCCACTCTGCAGTCTCCGACACCTTTCGAAGTGTAGCCTGCCTCGACCGATTCACATACTTCGGAAACTCTCGTACCTAAAGAAAAAACAAAAAAAATCCCGATCTAGTGTTAGAGCGTCTGCGCCTAACAACAACACAACTATACAAACTAAAGACACTACTCTTCCACCTAAAAAATCTCCCTCATTGGTTGCGGAGGGTGTGTGGGGTGACGAGCCATGTTTTATCTTTGGACCCATAGCTGCTAATACATCCACTGACTTTACAGAAGTTAAACCAAAGAAAACGAAACGAAGCCTTCAGTTTAACGAAAAACCCAAAGACCCAGTCAGGAAGGACTTTTTGAGCACAAACACCAATCAGTCCCCTCCCCATAAACGGAGGCCAATATTAAAATCCACTCTTCCCGGGGGAGAACCAATTTAAAAAAAGATCACTATTCCGGTTTTCGATGAGGAGTATCCCACACTCCCTCCTAAACCATTTAGCCCCACTCCACTAACCAAGGGCACTCAATTTCCCGATGTATTTTATAAAGGGGTGGAACCTGCCAGGGGCTGTTCTGGGATCGCCCCCCTACAAAGTGTGTGAGCTGCCTCACCACCCCAGTTTTCTGTGGTCGGCCCTAAAAAAGAACCTACTAATAAAACCTAATATACAAGACTTTACCAGCAGACGGTTGGTCAGGATGCCACCCGGACCACTGTCTGCTGTTCAACTACAAAACGTTCTTATTAAAGAAAATTCGGATTTAGAGATTCAGAATGTCACTATTTGGAGGAATGCCTACTGGGACATTCTGCTTAAACATAGCAATAACTGTGTAGATTTTTTTTTTTTCAGAGAACATGCATACCCCTTGCTGCCGTTCCGCCCCAAACCTATCAAGAGTGCCCAGCGCCAGAGGTGGGGACATAACGTTAGGAAGTGTAGATCCAGGGAAGACCAAGTCTGTTTCAGGTGTGTGGATAAGCATCCAAAACGGGGACCGGACAATCCGTGTACCAAAACACTTAACTGTGCCAACTGTAGAGGTCAGCACTACTCACACAACCAGGAGTGCCACCACTACCAAGAGGCAGTTAGGATATTAAACTCCAAGCCACCCGCCAGGACCTTCGCAAAATCCCGTCATGCACAACAGACGCATACCTGCTGCTGCCCCCCCCCCCCCCCCCTCCTCAGACCTTCTAATCATGTTGGGGACGCCCATGTAACCCCGCCCCCCCCCCCCTCCCTTTGATTAAAACAAGATTAATTAACGGTCCAGAGCAGCCAATTACAGCAGTGCAGCTTATGCGCATACTGACAGGGCTGTTTCTGGACGGTTCTTTGGGGGCACCTATTAAGGGAACCATTGATGAGGGGTCGATTAAATCAGCCACACACGCGGCCTGTCTCACCTTTAAGCACCATCTCGGGGTATCAATCAGCGAACCTAGTGTATTACCTAACCATTTTCATTGGTACACTTCTAGAATGACCAAGCCAACTCCTGTCTCCACACCAAGTCACCATAACGTAGATTAATTAAAATTAATTTTAACTTAATAATACAGTATTGCTTCCAACCAATAATGGGAGACAAGAGAATTAAAATACCCCCAACCCCCTCATATAATAATAAAACTATTAATAATAACTATAATATGAATAATAATAATAATAATGGTAAAAAAGCTAAAGTTAATATGGATAGTTATAAAGGCTTGGTCGTTCTACAATGGAACGCTAGAGGCCTGAAATCCATGGGTCATGGAGACGAATTAAAAAAATATGTTAAAGATACTAGACCAGTTATCGATGTAATTTGTAGTCAAGAAACCTGGCTTACCTCTGATAATTTAAGTAAAGCTAAAAACAAAAAATATTTTACTAGTTTCAACATCCCAGGCTATTTCGGCTTCTTTCATTATACAAACACTACTTCTCGGGGAGGAATAGCTATTTACGTCAGAAATGACCTGTCCTACACCCGCTTCCCGCTACAAGATACACACACTAATATTGAGGTCATGGGCATCACAGTACATGGTGGGACTGAAAATATTGATATCCACAATTTCTATATTCACCCAGGCAGTCTCCAATATAATCTTACTGTAAATAACTACCTGGATTCCTTATCTAAAATAAGTAATAATAAATTAATTATTGTAGGGGATTTTAACTGCCGCAATACTCTTTGGGGTTCTAACTATATTGATAAACAAGGGTCTATTGTAGAAAAGTTTATGGAAGAAGCTAACGTTACCTATATTAATGATGGACGTGGCTTGACCTCACCAAGGTATCCGACGGGATGGCCCCTAAATGTGAGTGGCAGGTCATGAACGACTTTAATAGTGATCACCTCCCCTTAACTACTCACTACAATCTTAATGGGTCATGGAGGGAACCGATCAAGGCAAAAGATAAATGGAACTTTAATAAAGCAGATTGGCCAGGTTTCTTTCAATTATGCTCTGAGCTTAATTCAGATGATATTAGAAGTAAAAATATAGATACTGTTAATAAAAATTTAACAGATAGTGTTATTAATATAGCTAATAAAACCATCCCGATATCTAATGCTAAAGTTAAATATAACTCAGATCCTTGGTGGAGTGATGAACATGCTAAACTTACTAAATACAGAAATAAAATGCGTAAAATTTATCAAAAAGATAAGACTAAAGATAATTAATCTTAATAATTTTAAAGAAAGTAAATACAAAGCTACTCAAGAGAAAGAAAGAAATGTTTTATTTAACGACGCACTCAACACATTTTATTTACGGTTATATGGCGTCAGACATATGGTTAAGGACCACACAGATTTTGAGAGGAAACCCGCTGTCGCCACTATATGGGCTACTCTTCCGATTGGCAGCAAGGGATCTTTTATTTGCGCTTCCCACAGGCAGGATAGCACAAACCATGGCCTTTGTTGAACCAGTTATGGATCACTGGTCGGTGCAAGTGGTTTACACCTACCCATTGAACCTTGCGGAGCACTCACTCAGGGTTTGGAGTCGGTATCTGGATTAAAAATCCCATGCCTCGATTGGGATCCGAACCGAGTACCTACCAGCCTGTAGACCGATGGCCTGCCACGACGCCACCGAGGCCGGTACCTACTCAAGAGATACTTAAAGCTAAAAAAGAATCATGAATTCATTTTTGTTCATCACTCAAAAATAAAGCAAACAGTAAAGATGTCTGGTCAAAGATTAAACGCATCCAGGGGAAACCAGTTCCAAAATCCTCACTTCTTAGATCCAATAAATTATATACTAATAATCAACAAAAAGCTACTGTTTTGGGGGCAAACGTTCCAAAAGAATTCAAGTAATAGTAATTTACCGCTAAAATTCTCCCAACGTAAAGATTACTTGGAGCAGAAATTTAAAATTCCCC
Organism: Gigantopelta aegis; assembly: GCF_016097555.1. Classification (NCBI taxonomy): domain Eukaryota; kingdom Metazoa; phylum Mollusca; class Gastropoda; order Neomphalida; family Peltospiridae; genus Gigantopelta; species Gigantopelta aegis. The sequence goes on from NW_024534902.1 coordinate 9,290, forward strand.
TGGATGCTAAATTCCCCAGTAATACTACTAATTATAATTTACCATTTACCATCCAGAAAATGGTTGAGGCCTTCACTCATAGGAAAGGGACCTCCCCAGGACCCGATAAATTTAACTACTTATTTTTGAAGAATATGCCTAAATCTACCCTCAACCTCTTCCTAGAACTATATAATATGATTTGGAAACAGGGCTACCTTGCCCTTGCATGGAAGCATGCCGAGGTTTTTAGCCTCCCAAAAAAGGGGAAGGATTTAACTAACCCCTCTAACTATCGCCATATTTCCCTAACATCTAGTATCTGTAAAACCATGGAAAGTATGGTCAACTCCGGACTCAGCTTTTATCTAGAAAGTAATCAACTTTTGACTAGTTTTCAGAGTGGATTTAGAAAAAAGCACTCTACTTCCGACCACTTATTTAGGCTTCAATCAGAAATTTCTAATGCTTTTAGTTTTGGTGAAAAAGTGGTTGGAATATTTGTTGACCTGGAGAAGGCCTACCACATGGTCTGGCGTCACGGCTTATTAATTAAAGTGTATGACATGGGTATTAGGGGGGCTGACTCTTGGGGGGGGGGGGGTCACCATTTCTAGATCCAAGACCTCTGCTATGCTATTCTCAACTAATCACTTAAATAGAACCCATAAATTAAATCTTACACTAGACAATCACCCTATTTCTCAAGTAATAACTGTTAAATTTCTGGGGGTTACCTTTGACCAGGCACTCTCCTTTGTTAAACACATAAACGAAGTAGTTAATAACTGTAATAATTATATTAATTTATTTAGGGTTCTGTCGGCCACCACTTGAGGGGCCGATAGACATACCTTACTAATGATTTTTGAAGCATTAATAGTCTCCAGGCTCCAGTATGGTGTTCAGGCCTTCTGTTGCGCCTCTACAACTCAGTTGGATAGACTGGAAACAGTCTACAACAAGGCGCTCAGAACAATAACTAACGTTACTCTTGGTACCCCGAATGACAGTCTGCGTGTCGAACTCAATATCCTCCCACTCAATGTTAGGCATACCCAACTATGTCTTAAACATTGGTTTAAAACCGAAAACCCAGTACCCCTCAATCCAGTTGCGGTTATGAAGCCCAATAATGATTTATATTCACATATAGATATTAATTCTGCTATTGACTTTAACAATAGAATGGCTTCTAACCTAGAACTCTTGGATTTAAACCCGATAAATCTATCTCCCCCTTGGAACCACCCTGGTTAATTAACCCCCCCCCCCCCAATGTCTCGTTACTCTTAAGAAATGAGACCCTGAAAACCGATTTCAACCCTTTTAAGAATATTATATTTAAAGCCGCTTTAAATGATTATTATGCTGTTTTTATGCATATTTATACAGATGGTTCCAAGGATCCTGACACCGGTAAAGCCAGTATGGCCTTTTACGCCATGCCGGGCCTACCCACCATACCCATTTCTTGCCAAGCCAGAATAACTGACCATGTATCTGTATTTACTACAGAACTGTTCGCTATTTACTCTGTGCTTAAATGGGTTCTTTCTGTTTCTAATAAATATCCTGCACCCCAAAACATTCTTATTCTATCTGACTCTTTGAGCTCCCTACAAGCTCTTCGGAATCTTAAATTCAAGAGTTCATATTTAATTAAGCAAATTATTAACATTATTAAATATATTAATAATAAAGGTTATCTTATTAGCTTGGAGTGGGTTCCTGCCCATGCCGGCATCCCTGGCAATGAGTACGCGGACTACTTTGATAAAAAAGCACTTTTACATAATAAAATTGAAATCAACATTAAGATTAATTTTAATGAAATTATGGCCATAGCACATAAAAATCTACTTAAGTTTTGCCAAACAGAGTGGAACAACAAAAAAAGACTATGGCATTATTTAATTAAACCCAAAGTTAATTCTAAAAAACCCACTTTTTCTAACCCTAAATCTGAAAAGATCATTACTAAACTCCGCCTGAGGGTGGTATATGGACTGAACGACAGCAAATTTAAAACAAAAAAAAGTACTACTGCTATGTGTACGGTATGTAACAAACTTGATAACGTTAGACACTACCTGTGTTATTGCACTAAGTTCAATAACGAAAGAGCTATTTTAAAAGCATTTAATTACAGATCTTAATATTAAATTTAATCCAGTCAAATTATTCAATACACCCCTAATTCACAAGCAACTAGTGGAACAGGCTATTATATCTTATATAGCTAATACTAAGATTGTTATATAATATAAACTATCCTTTAATGTTCTGGTTATAACCTAGTCTGGCACATAAAGTAGTGATAGCCATAAATATTGGGACGGCCTGGGGACGTTAACCGTGGATAACTCGATCAGGAGTTTATATTATTTTAAATTATTTTACTACAATGGCGGATCGATGGCTGGTGGCGGTTCGAGTCCCCGGTGATGACCACTTCGGCGCTAGGGACATGACGAACTACTTTTTAATTTATAATTTTATATTTTAGATGTTTTTAATCCTTATTTATTATTCTAGATATTTTAGACGGCCTTTACACAATTGTCTACACCCACACACCAAATTGGTATTGACTGGAGAATTTAATTTTAATTACCTTCCTTTTTTCCAATCTATTTCAGATAAGGAATCCAATTCCAGCCAACCACATCGTTGCTATGATAGGTGCCTACCAGTTGGTTCGCGTACCTCTGGTTGTGCTACCTTATGCAGAGTCATTCCCAGTCTGGAGTTCCACGCGGTAAGACGTGTTTGTTTCGCTTGTGCACACTGCACGTGCTTTCGTGTGCTCGACTTGGGGGTCCTTCATTTCGTGTTTTTTTGTCAGCGAAATGAAGTTTTCTACTGGGATGTATGCGGCCATTGGAACTGATTGAACGCTGGAACGCTTCTCGTTTCGACAGCCTGCACCACCAAGTTGGATTCTTTTTTACCGAGATTCCTTACCTCCACGTCATTTCTCCGTTTGACTGTCGACTTGGGTTTTTTCGTGACTCGTATGACGGCCATTCTGCAGAACGCCACGGTTGTTTGCGTTTAGTCTCTACATGTCCGAGCCTGTCCTAGCAGCACTGAAAGATTGACCACCCCACTCTAAGAAGAAATAGGAAGCGGGGTCGGCCCCTACTACTCTTTTTCGAGACTTTACCTTGCTTTATAGTCATACTATCTCGTATCCTCCAGAGTCGGGCCCGTCCGCACCACTATAACAACCCATGACGACTGGACTATACCCTAGTCTGATACTCTCTCTCGTTCAGACGGATCCAGCTTCTCAAGATCTGTATTTCAGCAAAGCACTACACCTTCAACGTCTATCGACTGTCAATATAGGGGTTTTCTTGACGGGATGCAACCCATCTCGTCCCTTTAAGCTGTGCACCCAAACGACCTTAACGAGGCCACTCGCGTGGATATATCGATCGGATTTTAAAGTTTTAGATCTGCGTTCAAAATTTTATGTCGAAATTACTTCTTTTTTTTAATATTATTAAATAGTCCGATCCTCTCTTCTTTCTCTTATTTAATTTTGGACTGTCCTTCTAAAATGCTCCAAATTATATAAATATTCGGCCGAGCAGTCAATTTTTTTTTTTTTTGGCTTGTAACCTTTTTTTTTTTTTTTTTTTAATTTATTCTAACTTTTTTACTAATTGCTATTTTCAAAATTCTGCCCATTTTCAACCCCCCCCCCCCCCCCCCACTCACACACACACACACACACACCCATCCCGAGTCAGGCCACCGATGTTATCGGAGGTCGGACTCGGGATGGGCGTGTTCGAAACCCTAGTGGTATATGGGCACGTTAAACTAGTTATCATCATCATATACAGAGTCGCAATTTCCGGAAGGCGGATGGTCGATATTTGGGGAGCTGTGAAGAAAAATTATTTAATCTTCGTCATCCGAGTTTAATAAATTATAACTTCCATTAATTCTTTATCACCGAGCAAGTGTAAGTTTGTAGATGTTATTTGTTGTCGTCCGTTTGTAATTTGTTAAATTTTTGTCCATATTTCGCGGCCTGTTTGCCGAATATTCTGTTATAGAGACGTGTATTGCCAGATGCCCGTCGCTGTCGTTGAATATTGAGTACTTTATAAATATTTCTGTTAGTGTTTGTAGCCTTAGAATTGTTTGTGATAATATGTCTTCCGTGAGGGCTTCCGTGGATAAAGCATTTAGCCGCTTGGACGAAAGCCTCACTACTTTGTCTACCGGTATGAATCTGTCAAATTTAACAATGGCGGACCGATCGATTAAGAACGGTGAAGGGGGTGAGTGGGACCGCACCAATGTGGGTTGGATCCCACCCATCTCTTCTACCCCGGCTAAGAAAGTCAAGCGAGATACACCTGACCACCGGGCCAACCCTGCCGATAACAGCTCGATTGGTAGGGTGCCCCGGGGGGTGGGTTCCCTTGTCACACCTTTAAATAACCCATCCATAACCCAGTTATCCCTGGATGTCAGCGGCATCTCTGAGATGCCCCCTGACTCCTCGGGTAGCATCTACGTAGAAATAGAAAAAGACAGTTTGGACTTAGAGTCCAGTGTTGATGTTGGTGGAGACTGACTCCTCCATCATCTACATTCGGAGTCTGCCACTCTCTGTGCTGAGGCCTCTCTATCAGTATCCCCCAGACCCCCCCCCCCCCCCCCACCCACCCCTTATCTGAATCCAAGGAAGAAGAGTCAAGCGGTAAGTGTTACAACCACTTCGGTTCCAGCTGTCCAATCTCGGTCTTCCGATGTCACTACCCCCCCCCCCCCCTCCACGGGCCATCCCTACCCCTCAGGAAAACCATAAAGGAAGACCGATAGTTCACCAACCGCTGACCGGCGACCTGGACTCCACGGCCTACGGTCTGCTGTTCTTACAGCATTCTATAGTGGCCACCGGCCTCGGTGGCGTCGTGGCAGGCCATCGGTCTACAGGCTGGTAGGTACTGGGTTCGGATCCCAGTCGAGGCATGGGATTTTTAATCTAGATACCGACTCCAAACCCTGAGTGAGTGCTCCGCAAGGCTCAATGGGTAGGTGTAAACCACTTGCACCGACCAGTGATCCATAACTGGTTCAACAAAGGCCATGGTTTGTGCTATCCTGCCTGTGGGAAGCATGAATAAAAGATCCCTTGCTGCTAATCGGAAGAGTAGCCCATGTAGTGGCGACAGCGGGTTTCCTCTCAAAATCTGTGCGGTCCTTAACCATATGTCTGACGCCATATAACCGTAAATAAAATGTGTTGAGTGCGTCGTTAAATAAAACACTTCTTTCTCTTTCTATAGTGGCCATGAAGGAAACAACACATTTATTGCTCAAAGATACTGTGTTTTTCTTCTCCCGACTTTCAGATGGGCAGACATTTATTAGGTCGGTTTTGGACGCCCCTTTTTCTGTATTGGGCCCGGTCTTTAAAATTAGACCCTTCCCCGGGTGGCCGAGCCTAAAGAGGGCGTGCAGGCGAAAACTCCCGGGGCATTGTCTGTCAAAAGTTATATTGACATATTTGGCTCCGGACCTGGTCAGACCGCCGAGGTCAGCGAGAGACTGCACCAGCAGATCAATGATGACGGAAGACGGACCTGATTTTTCCGATCTGAACTTTCCAGACGGCTTCCGAGTCGGAGGGGGACGGTGGTCAACGGTGCCGCCGTAGCAGGTTTCCTCGACTCAGGCTGGGCTGGGGGCGGCGTCGCAGAAGGGACCGCCGCTGGCGGATGAGCCGCCAGTTTTGGTCCCCCCCCCCCCCCCCCCCGTGCCGTTCCTGGCGCGCTTTTCCTCTTCCTCCATCTCCTCCTCTTCTTCTGTACGATCGCGTCGCCGTACACCAAAGTCACGGAAGCCCGTGACCCGGTGTAAGTGACGCGATATTCAAGTAGCTTCCCGTAACTCAGTAAGAGTCCCCCAGGTTGGGGGGGGGGGGGGGGGGGTAACCCGAGAGTACATGGCGAGACGTCTGTCCTCATCGCAAGTTAGCTTGGAAGTGAGCAGATCAATAATGAATCATTCGGGGACCGAACTCGTACGAGTTTTACCGAAGAGTCTCGGCCTCGGCGGGTCCTGAGGCCGGAACCGATTGTGCTTCGGGAGTTTCCGGCTTAGATACAAAAGTAAACAAGCCTGTGATTCCCGAAACGAACAAAGGTACTCCGGTCGTAGCCTTGGGTTTTTGGCAAGACAGGGTTTGCGTCATGGAGCCCCAACTTGATTTAGAAACCGACTTCACCGAAGTAGTGCATGAAAAAAAGATAGAATTCCTGCTCGCCGGGGTCTGGTCCCGGGGGCTCTCAGCATAAAAACGATTTTTTAAAGTCAGATTCTGAACTGGTGCCCAAAACAAAAAGCCCCAAGATTAAAAATAAAGTCAAACTGCATTCTACTAAAGTAAATAGAAGCCTCCCGCTTTTTGGCACAGATGCGGAGATGGAAGTTGAAAATTTCTCCCACTGTCTACCGACCGAGGGCGGATTCAGGAGGGGACCGCCCCCTTTTACAAAACAGTTGTACCTGCTAGAGAGGGGGGTTGTACTGCTAGCATGCAAGCAGTTCCCAATTCCACATCTACGCAGCCCCCCCCCCCCCCCCCGCCCTTATCAAGTAGTCAATAGAGGGGGGTCAGCCGGTAAGCAGTGGGAGCCTACTCCCCCCAATCTTTGTCTACGGCAAACCTAAGTAGGCCAAAGAGGGGCTGATCTCCTCAACAGGATACGGCATGGAAATAGTGACTTGCATATTAAGAACCTAACTGTCTGGAATAATGATTTTCTGGACATACTCCTGTCCCGCCCAACGGAGGTAGACATTGTTATTGTTAACGGAGTTGGCTTTAGAATGTCTAACTATCAGGAAAAACCAGTTAAATGCGCCAGGTGCCAGAGGTGGGGGCACACGGTGAGGAGGTGCAGATCTACTCGGGAGCACCCCATTTGTTTCCGGTGTGGGGAGTAGTTAGGGCCTCACTATGGGGCATATCGATTTCACTATTGCATCATCCAAGTTGGCCGCCAATCTGCGTAGTAAGGGGGATGATGCCATACTGACATCACTAGGCCCCGCCTCCAGAAAGGTGTATACTTATACTGATGCAATACTGACGTCACTAGGCCCCGCCCCCTCAGAAGGGTGTTTACACGTTTATTTTAAGAACTGGTGCAATACTGACTTACGCCCCCGTGATGAATAATCTCTGACGTGACAAGCCCCTCCTCTAAACAAGAGTCATGTTTTATTTTAGAACACTTTCTGTATATAAGCAGGACCGAGGTAGTGTGTTGGACATCTGAAAGCAGACTCGAGAGGT